>NW_026930216.1:0-41138 GCF_032062105.1 Saccostrea cuccullata
GTTCCCGAGGCCGAAAGCGTTTAAAAAAAAGCTAAACTGACCCAAACCAAGTTATATCGAAAATTTTGGAAGAATTTAAGAGTAAATTTTTATAATTTAATTTTTACATAATTAAACAACTGGGGTGTAAAATTTGGCTGTTTTTATGAGTTCAAATTTGCCGCTCAATAATACATCCCTAGTAACGGAAGGATTTAAACAAGGGGACGTAATAACGATACACAGATCTAGCAGCCATGATGTTTATTTACACGAGGTAAGAGCGAGCTACAGTTTGAAGTTAATTAAATACATTTATTAAATCTGGAATTTTCCATGTAATCCCATGGAGGGAAAGGGGGGATTGAAAATACAGATGAATCAGCTGGTTGTCAAGGGGGTGTGCCCCCTCCCAAACCGGGTTATAAAAAAATGTTTTCTTCCTTGGAAATCAACCAATGAGAGGCGAGAATATAAACAAAATTAAATTATTGTGAGATGAACTCAAGTATGCGGTATTATCTTTAGCTTTTAATTATGATACTGAGATTAAGATTGAATAAGTTGAAGAATCAGAGGGCCATGTGGACAGTAAGTAGATCTAAAAATTCCTGTGGTATGACGAATCAAATTTTAGCTCCTATAAAGCAGTTTTCCTATTAACCAAATACGGCTTTATTTTTTTTACAAAGAGGAATATAAAAATTCAAAGAACAACTGATGAACAGCAGATTCAATTTTACTCGGGTGAAAGTTGTGGCATACAAACTTTTTTTCTAGCAAGCACTGAATTCACTATCTGTAAATTGTGCAATATTTAACAATGTCATGTTTCGTAAAATCTAGAGTCGTAAAAGCCAATTTGCATTGAGATTCAAAGGGCATCACATCATCTTATCTAACGGTAAACATTTAACAATCATCTTCACGATGTCAAAGTTGTGTCATGTTGTAAATTTTGAATTTACTAGGGAAAGATAAATGCAAATTTAAAATTTACAATATTATTGTTTTGTAATAGCGTTCCTCTACAAATACTGTCTATCCGCATTATTTAACATGATATACATCATCGATATATTCATTCCAAATCACAGGGGACAACAAGTTCTGTTAGTACTGGTCCTAATAGCGCTAAGGTCGGTACCTACTACAAGTACATAGAAACATCCTCACCTCGAGTCACCGGGGACAACGCAAAATTGGTCAGCAATAGAGTGTTTGAAGGTATGTCTGAATTAGACAGGTGTGCGCAAGAGCACAAACAAAATAACCAACACATGGTATTAATGTTTTTTTGACTAATTTTGCCCTCGCAATGAAGCTGGACGATATAGTGTAATCTCCTATATGTTGTGTGTTGGGGGATGGGAAGTGGAAAGAGGGGCGGGGGGGGGGGGGGGGGTGTAAGCGTTTCATGACAAAATATTCCCGCGTTTAAATTTCAGACAAAACATACTGTCTTTCCATGTACTACCACATGCACGGATCAACGACCGGAACTCTGAAGATTCAGACCAGGACCGGAAATTGACACGGCAGTGACTCATTGGGAAAAGTCAGGTGACCAGGGCAACCAATGGTACAGCATTGATAAACTCAACCTCCCTCTGAATAACAACACGGAGGTAAAGTAATTTCATTAGAAATATTTGTTTCATCCCATAAAGCTAATAATTTTGGATGCACAATCGTTTGATGAAAATTGAAAACCAATGCAGGAATTGAGAAACAAACTTTGGTTAAACTTATATTCCTCTTTATTTATGAACACAGAAGTGGTTTTTGTTTTTTATTTATTAATGATCCATGAAAAAACCCAGTGATTACCGTCTAAACAGAATTTTTAGCGAGGATTTAATTTTGGCATTATTAGCGAGGGTTCTGACATGGCTGAACTTGAATATCGCTAAGAATTAATAGCGTATTCTTTAGTTAGCATTTTAAAATCGCTAAAATTACTTCGCGCTAAAAATAAAATACCAGATTTTAAAGCTGACATGAACTCTTAAAAAGCCATAATTTTTCATCTTTGTACGACTTACTACATTCCTGTACGCCTTAGTCCGCCATATTTCTTCGATTCCGCCATTTTTGTCCCCCGCTTGAAAAGTGGGGGATATTAATTTGGGTTTGTCCGTCCGTCCGTCCGTCCGTCCGTCTTTCTGTCTGTCTGTAACGCTTTCGTTTCCACACGATATCTCAAGAACCCTTTGAGTTTTTGCAATGAAATTTAGGATAGCAACTCCCTATGGACTAAAGAAGACCCCTATTGATTTTGAGGTCAAAAGGTCAAAGGTCAAGGTCATAAATAAGCAAATTCTGTCTGTTAAAACACTTTCGTTTCCACACGATATCTCTAGAACCATTTGAGCTATTGCAATGAAATTTTATATAGCAACTCCCTGTGGCCTAATAAAGACCCCTATTGATTTTGAGGTCAAAAGGTCAAAGTTCAAGGTCGTAAATTTATACATTCTGTCTGTGTGTAATACTATCATTTCCGGGCGATATTTCAAGAAGATTTTGAGCTTATGCAATGTAATTTTATACCAAAACTCCCTAGGACGTCTCTCGCCCCTCTCAAAGTGCCCTGCCCCGTTTGTTTTATTAGTATTTATAGTATTACATGTCGCTATTTTTAGCCCAGGGGCATGAGGAGAGTTATTGCGTATAAAACAGGTTCTCGGCGGACTTTATGTTCTTATTACATCTATTAGAACTGTTTAATAAAGGCTAAATAAATCAAACACCATGGATTGTGTAAAATTTTGAGAATACCGAACATGAAAACATGAATATATACATGTATGTGACTTCAGTTCTGCATATACTTCACGCCAAGTAAAGCGATTCCGTGGTCTAGTGGTTATGTCTCTCGCTTTAAATGTGAGAGGTCCCGGGATCGAACCTCGGTCGGTCCTTTCTTTTTTTTTTTTTCTTTTTTTAAATACTTTTTTTTTTGGAGACTAAATGATAGTATTCAGCATGTGAAATGAAAAACTTATGATGTCTGGCAGGTACATATACTCATAAAATCATCATAACAATGTGATAAATATTCTTTATTTAAATAATCTTCTATACACATAATAAAGAATAAGCAATCAAATCTTTATATGCATATTGACATACATGTATTTTATTTGCTTCAGTATATATGTATACATTTAATAATTCTACAAATTCAGTCAGGGGGAGCCGACTTTTTCCCTAAGCGGGGGACACGAATTCTCTGAATTAGCTTGTTAATTGAAAATTTTTGGTCACCTGTACCTGCTATATATAGCTTTGTAGAATTGTTTCACTTGAGTGATTAAATGTAAAACTGGCTGTCGACATGTACACATCTCCAATAGCATAAGTTTTTAGAAGTCCATAAACTGACCAAATACATGTTTGAAAAGTAAAAATTCAACAAAAATAGAACTATTCCTGGAGAATTAAATTATTTTTGAATGCATTTGCTGCAATAAAAAAAGCACACACCACGGAATACATTCATGTACAGCAAAAATCCATGCAGGTCGAGAAAACGCGTCAAACGCAGTGATAAAACATTTACCTGAGTACTGCTATCGTTACAGGGATGTGCACATGTGAAAAAATTATCCAGTTTTACTTTTATTGAAAAATTTTTTTCAGAAGTCATGTAATCCATTGCTAACTCAACAGTAAAAGATGCTTGGACACACGTGGCCCATGCCGATCATTTTATTTGGTCAGGGAAAATATCAAAGTTTGAAAGCTCAGTGGGGTTGATTGAAATTTTTTTTTCAAAAATAAACATAACTCTTGTCTGTAAATGTTGTTATAAAATTTATGATTACATGGTTTATCTTCATTGTTTTATATGAAAGGCATGTCACTTATTAAATCATTCACCTTATGAAAGCCCTATTAACCCTGTGAAAAATTAAGGTCAGGGTTGTACATGTAAAACATGCAAACTCTCTCAAATAAAAATGATTTTTGAATATCCAATGAAACAGATTGGATTTCTTTACATCAATTATAATCAAATAAATATGAAAGCCCTGGCCCTAGACCTTATATAATTTGATTTAAAGTTATTTATAATTTTATCACAATGAAGGTTAAAAGGTGAAAGTTGTTGGTACCCCACGCTCCCCCGAAAAGTCGAAGTGCTGAAAAGAAACATTTATGAATCGTAAAGTCCTGTTATCTGCTGTTCTATACATATTGCGTCCTTAAGAGTGCAAAGTTTAAAAATTGTGTAAAAGTGGGTTTAAGGTCAAAAGGAATTGGTGGTACCCAAAGAAATATCTATATCACAAAGAATACACAAAAATATAAAAGTCGGAAATTCCACTGAAAAAATTAAGAATTCGGAATTTTTGCATGTGCAAATCTACACACACATTGTCTCATATAGATCTGCAAGGTTCGACAAAAACTCTTGTCCAGTGGTTTACAGATTAAGATATATTGCTCACCAAGGAAAAAAAAGACCAACACAGAAAGGACATGTTCATGGACGGGTGAATCAACATTAGACTCATGCAACTTGTCTGTGAGGAAGGTATAATAAATGAGTTTGACACAGAAGGTACAGATGAGAAAGAAAATAGATATTTAATGTGAATCTAATTTCTATGACATAAATAATTAGCAGCTAGATTATTAGAAAAAGCATATAGGAAGAGAGAGCACACAACTGACCCGTAGGCAGGGGATGTTCACTCCTCCCTACAATTAGCTTTTTACAAGGTCTTGTCTTTGCCCTGGTAAATTTTGTTTTCGACACGTTTGAGAATATATTTCGTGACACAGCAAAAAAAAATGTCATATGATGTATATTTCACGTTTATTATATCATGCGAAAGGGGAGGGTATATAGTAATCGTTATGTCCGTCCGAACAATAGCCCACGTTTATTTCTATTCTTTGGCAGGTACCAATCTGGATCCGCAAACTTAGAGCGGCGCGTGAAATTGAATGAAATTTTTTCACAAAATCTTAGGTTTATTAAATATTACCATTGCTTGACAACTCCTAAAAAAAACCCAGGGGTGTAGCCAGGGGGGGGGGCTTAGACTTAAGTCAAATTGTCAAGCATCAGTAAGAATTTAATTGTTAGAATTAGTAGCAGAAGTGATTTCTTTTTTTTTCATAAGTTTTTCAGGTAAGTCAAAATATATTTCTACATGGGCTGCCCATACCCCCCCCCTCCACTTTCAAATACGATGCTAATATTTTTTGAAAATTCGACACATTTTTTTGGGTTTAAAGACAACAGCAAAATTGGACTTTGTTATAATACCATATGAAAAGCACATTTAGTGAGCTCATTGCTCACAAGCCTCTAGTTTCTCTTTCAATTTTTAAAAGTTTGCTATAAATGAATAAGTAACATATCGTAAATAACTAAATATGTTGAAAATACAATACACCAGCAGGCATGCTTAGAAAATTTCCTAAGATGTGTCTTAAGGCTAAATATATGGTAAAGCACAAAGTGCGTAGGAATATCTTAAGATACGTCTTAGGGTGTAAAACGAAAACATCTAACGGATCGAATATCCTAAGTTAAGATGTCGAAAGAGAGAGAGAGATCTTCTTAGTTCAATATACAAAAGAGTTAATAAAAATTATTTGTATTCAACCAGTGTAATTTTAACCCCCCCCTAGCTTTCAAGAATTATCTCCCAAATACTCCTAAAGAAATTATTTTTAAATAAAAAAAAATAGCTAAATTATCAGGCAGGGATACTGAAATCTCGAAAGACTCTGTGTAACAACATAAAACAGTTACATTCCTCAAAATGCACATACTTTGTTGTCGGAGTGACACATTTAAAAAAAAAAACCTCAAAGTTAAATTCGGCAGAAATTTCTGTCTTCCAAGAATATTTAAATAACGGTAATGTCAATTATTTTTGCAACCCCCCCCCCCCCGCATGAAAAATCAAATGCCTAAATATCAATCTGAACAGAGGATGGTCTTTCTCCGTGTGCGTGTGTGTGTGTTGAAGAACGTAAAGATGTACACATAAAAATTTGTATTCTGGTTAATTGCTTTTAAGATTTGAAGTAATAATTACCGTACCTCAAATTACTTGGTTTAGATTTGAGATTAGTACTCAAATAATCAGTTTCAATTGACAACTGAATTTTGCGACGCAAACCAACTGCAGACTATATACATGTACATGACTTTGTATATAACGTATATTAGAACTACATGTAGATAGACAATTCACAATTATAGCTTATGAACAGCAGTTATAATACTTTCCCCCCCCCCCCCCCTTTCAGCTGCGCAAATACCAAATAACTCTCTTTCCACTTGTGATATTTTCCCTGACCAAAGTGTGATCAGCACGGAATAAGTGTATCGGCGTGCTAGTCTGTAAGGAGTAATGACAGTGTGTTTACTATTGAGCCTTTATGGAGTTTATTTCTTTTTTGTGATGCATATTTCAATAAATGGGATTCAGGGCGTATATCACTTGACTTGTGCACATCTTCGAACCGATGCAGTAACCTTATTTCCAGGTATGGGTACGTTTACAGCGTTCGAGGCGTTTTCTCGATATGCATCAATTGCATCTTTAGGACCTGCAAATCAAAGACGTTGGTTGTTTTGTTCATTCAAACGATATAATATCAAAATGTGTTTGCAGATTTTACTGCCTTTTATTTCAAGTTTATTCTACATAAATTGGCGCACTGTAAAAATACGTACTCATGCATCTAAATTTCTCTTCCAAACTTGCATTTTGTTTCTGTTGATTCAAATCAATAATTATTCAGAAATATGGTTATTATATTGTATATTGTGGTTTTGAAATGTCTTGATCACCTCATGTGTTCTCATTTGCTTTACCATCGGAGATGTGCACATGTCGATACCCAAACCAAAAAATCATTCAAGCGTAACGACCGCATTGGGGTATATATCGTTACAATTAGACAAGGTATCTGAAAGAAATATGGCGGAATACGGCTATAGTTGGTATGAAACAAGTCGTACATTAGATGAAAATGTTGCTTTTTTAAGAATTCATGTCAGCTTTAAGTAGAAATCGCTAACTTTCCGTCTCGCTAAACTTTCAACTTATACGGTATTTATATATTTCCAGATCATCATTGAAGGCTTCAGTGGAGGAAGTTACGAAAGTGATATTTCTGTTGACTACATAATGTTGTGGCCATTTCCTTGTGTTTAAAGACTTTTATTGCTTTCAACGTACTAAAACTAAAATCATTATGAATAATTAGTAGTGCTTCTCCAGTCTCTAAAATGATGTATGATATTTTTGATTTGACTTTTAATGGTATTCTCTCTTTGTAACCATGTTGCAGATTACACTTGTTTGTAGCTATTCAGAGCTCTTCGTAAAAACACAAAATGAATTGGAATTTCAATATGCAATCGTACTCAAAAGAAACATTGTAATTATTAGTTATAGTTATATTCTATTCAAATATTTGATATTCAGAGAACGGAGGAATGCCTTAGTGAATCAGAAAAAAAACCAAGCAGTAATCAAGTTCAAAAATCTAATTAATGAAAAAAATTGGGAGCAGAGCACATTTTTGATATTTTGACTTAACTCACAGTTTAGTACAGGTTATACAATTGCACTACTTAGTTATGTTCCCCAAACGAAGTTGGGGAACATATTGTTTTTACTCTGTTTCTTATTATTAAGGTCTTCCGTCTTCACGGAAGACCTTATAGTGATTGTATTGTTTCTTATTAAGGTCTTCCGTCTTCACGGAAGACCTTATAGTGATTCTACTGTTTCTTATTATTCTTATTATTCTTTTTTTTGACAAAATTTTGTGCAGGCGATTTCTCGAAAACTATTCAGCGGTTTTTCATGAAACTTTCACAAAATATGTGTCATTATATGAAGTTGTTACATCCGAAGAGAAATTTGGAAAATTCGCTTCTGGTGCCAAGTTATGGACAATTTCCTGATTTTAAAATGCGATTTTGTCGCCCCTTTTTATCGAAAATGGCTAAGGATATGAACTGGAGACTTATTGGAGATGATAGATCATGACTTTGTGGTTTGCAGAATCGCCTTTTTGTGCGTCGTCAGTACTTCCGGTCGTTACGAATTGCAAACTTTAAAAAATCGTATTTTCTAACTTTTTTGTTTTTCAGTATTTTTCATTTATATTTGGTATGGTAATAGAAGCCCTCCGTATAATGCTTACTATATAATTTGTTTGATTGTTTATAAATCTTAAGTCTAGATATTAGCATTCAAAAATTTGAAGCGGGTCCAAAATGGCGGCTGTCTCTGTCAACGCCGACATTTCGCAATAGTGGTTTACGGAGGCAACCGAGCGTTTGCTTTAACGAAAGTAATATAAGAATAAATGCAATGTAAAGGAATACTTGGATTGTCACGTCGTAGTTTCGTTGCAGTTCTGTGTCAAACTAATGTCTTCTATAATTGGTTTTGGCTGGTTTTAAAAGTAGAAAACAAAAGACGATTTAGCAAAATGTGCAAATGAAATTCGATAACTTATACCTTTTGTACATCACGTAAAAACAGATCTTAAATCATAGTTATAAGTAATACTTTCTCAAAAAAGAATATCAATTAATATTGTCAGTATAAATCGTAACCACTGTTTTTCCTATGCACACTTGTGTCATATTAAACTAATAAAAAAGACAAAATAAGAAAACGATTTTTTTAAAGATCGCTTCATGGAGTTTATTTTAGCATTCTTGTCTCAAAGACCAGATTCAAGTTATTGAGCATAAATGATATCTGATTCCTTGACCATCGAAGGGCGAGCCATGTTTTCGCGTGGAAAGTTTCAACCTTTTTCGATTAACTAATCGGGATAGTTCAGTTTGGGGATAAACAGGAAATTGAAAAAAAAAAATCATAACCGTTTCACCGCTTTAGTGTTACATGCATTTATACAATATGGAATTTTTAAAACGTGTTTAACATACTTTCAAATCTAGAATCTTAGGCTATAAGAACGTTCTTTTTTTAATTTATCTATTTAATAGAACATTCCATAGAAAAGCGCGAAGATTAACTCCTGGCGTTTGGCGATAAATTTTGGATAGTGACCTGCCTTTCATAATTTTTAGAGAGAAGCATATTAGTTAATATATACAAGAAGATTTAGAGTAGAGGCCGCGCTAGCGTAATATTTAGTGCGTTGGAATTTCATGCTAGCGACTTGGGTTCAATCCCCCTTGTGTGCAAATCTTTTTTTTTACTTTTTCAGCTCGATTTTACGTCTTCTTTCCGGAATCGGACGGAAGACCTCTCGTTGCTCGCAACGAGTTTCTCATCTAGTTATTATTATTATTATTATTCTTTTTTTGACAAAATTTTGTGCACGCGATTTCTCGAAAACTATTCAGCGGTTTTCAACGAAACTTTCACAAAAAATGCGTTATTACATGAAGTTGTGCAGTCTATAATTTGTTTTGGAAAATTCGCTTCCGGTGCCAAGTTATGGACAATTTTCTGATTTTAAAATGCGATTTTGTCGCGCACTTTTATCGAAAATGGCTAGAGATATGAACTGGAGACTTATTGGAGACAATAGCTCGTGATTTTCTGGTTTGCAGAATCACCTTTTTGTGTGTCGTCAATACTTCCGGTCGTTACGAGATGCAAATTTAAAAAACCGTATTTTTCGAACTTTTTTGTTTTCCAATATTTTTCATTTATTTTTGGAATGTTAACAGTAACCCTTCTTATAATGCTTGCTATATGATTTGTTTGTAAATTGATAAATCCAAACTCCAAATATTAGCATTTAAAAATCTGAAGCGGGTGCAATATGGCGGTTGTCTCTGTCAACTCCGACATTTCGCAATAGGGGTTTACGGAGTCAGCCGAGCGTTTGCTTGAACGAAAGTAACATAAGGATAAATGAAATGTAAAGGAATACTTGGATTGTCACGTCGTATTTACGTTGCAATTCTGTGTCAAACTAAGTTCTTCTTAAACGTCTTCTATAATTGGTTTGGCTGGTTCTCAAAGTAGAAAAAGAAAAGACCAAATGTGCAAATGAAATTCGATACCTGATACATGTATCTTCTGAGTTGCAACACGGAAAAACAGATCTTATATCATAGTTATAAGTAATAGTTTTTCAAGAAAGAATATCAATGAATACAGTAAGTATAAAACTTGTATCATATTAAACTAATAGAAAAGACAAAATAAGATAACTATTTTTTAAAAGATCGCTTAATGGGCTTTGTATTAAAATTATTGTCTCGAAGATCTGATTCAAGTTATTGAGCACAAATGGTATCCAATTCCCTGACCGTCGAAAGGCGAGCCATGTTTTTCGGCGAAACAGTACAACCTTTTCATGAAAGTTTAATTAATCGGGAGATAAGATTTGGGGATAAACAGAAAATTAAAAAAAGGTAAAAATCACTGCTTCAGTCGTACTTGCTTACATACTTTCTTATCCTCGAATTTAAGGCTATAAGAACATTTCTTTATTTCATTGAAGCTATCACACCTATAAGATAGAACATTCCAAAGAAAAGTCGCTAAGATTAATTCGTGGCGCTTGGCGCGAAATTATGAATAGTGACTCACCTTTCATAATTCTAAGACAAAAGCACTGTTATACCAAGGTATATACAAGAAAATTTAGAGCAGAGTTCCCAAAAGCGTAATATTTAGCGTGTTGGGTTTTTTTTGCTGGATTTTCATGTTGGCGACTCAATCCCCTTTTATGTGCAATTTTTGTTTACTTTTTCAGATCGATTTTACGTTTTCTTTCCCGAATCGGACGGAAGACCTCTCGTTGCTCGCAACGAGTTTCACATCTAGTTATTATTATTTTTCTTCTTCCTGGGAAAATTTTGTCCACGAGTGATCTTGTAAACTACACAGCCGACTTAGGTGAAACCTTTTTTGGGTCAGTAGGCATCTTATGTAGAGTTGCCGAACGAAGGTCATTTTGCCCGCACGTGCTTGCAAGAGCGCGCACGTGCAACACCTGAAATGACCAATTTAAGGGATATTGCCGTAACTTTTCTATTTTTTGATGAAATTTTTTGAAACTCATAATGTAAGGATACATTAGTAGTATAGACAAGATAGCATGGTCAAAATAGCAAGATCTCACGCCCATGCACGCGCGCTTCGCTCTGATTGGCTGAAATCAAGTTCAATATCTTTCTTGTTTCTTGTCATAATCCTTTGAAATTTTGAACATAGTCTAACATTATGAAGATCTACCGCATGATATAAGAATTTTCATGAAAGCATGCGCATGTGCGTGTGCTGCAATCTGATTGGGTGAAACTTTAAATGGCTATATCTCCTTTGTTTTTTGACGACATTCTTTGAAATTTAAAATATAGTCATGCATTAGAATATCCTAAAATATGATTTTGAAAAATTCATGAAATCACGCGCATGCACGTGTGCTGCAATCTGATTGGTTGAAACTTGAAATGGCTATAACTCCCTTGTTGTTCAACCAAACAGGATGGGATTTAAAAGATAGATGTAATAAACTCCTACTAGAAGGTATGTTCATCATGCTCGTGCACCTTGTGCACGCACGTGCGTGCATTTGGAACGAGTATAATTAAATATACACTTGAATGAGTGATTTTTATTACTTTTGGACTGAATGCTTTAATATATAGATAGTCTAGACAAGATGATATGGTCATAACGCACATGCATTCACATGCGCTTGGGTGCAATACTAAAATTTGAATATAAATGGTATCCTTCTGGGAAAACATTGTTAAAGTCAAAAGTGCACAGAGTTTGTCTTATTTAATGAAGCTTACAGGGAATATGGCACCAAAAGGGAGTTGGGGAGCTTGGGGAACATTGTAACGGTTCCCGTTACATTAGCACTAGTTATTTTAATTATAGCTTAAGGATTTCTTTTATCAACAAGAAGAAATAATAAAAAGGGATACCTTATTTGAAATAATTACCATGGTTTGAGAATGAAAAGTTTTACAACAGGCATCAATGAAATATACCACCGGACTATTTACATGTACATTCAGTTAAATAAAGTTTTGTAAAAAAAATATCTATTTAGAAATCCTGAATGAATATGACTCTTTTATTATACACACAACATAGGGCTAAATTTTCTCCAGACGTTAACTATTTACTGCTTAAAATATTCGATGAAACCCGACTCCCATCCTATTTGATTAGATATTATTCTCAAATTATTAAGAAAAAAAAAAGCAACTGATCAAGATGCCCCGTATGACACCTTTTGGCGAAGATTAAAGTTTCTCAAAGAAGAAAAAACAAATTAAATGCGCACTCTCGTTTTTTTTGCATGCCTTGTATTTCTTCTGGAGCAAAACACATTTTTTTCCTCATTCCCTCTTAACTCCAAGGTCTCTTTGCTGTTTAAATGACGTTTCAATGAAAATGAGTCACCGGCAATTACTTGTACAATTTAATAATTATTTGCCTCAAGGTTTTCCTTTCTAAACACATTAGACTAACATTGTTTTAAATCTCCGAGGAAAAAAATATGGCGAGTATTTATCAAAAGGGATTAGGAATCGAACCTCTCATTCTATTTGCTTGGTAATGTATACGTACATTTAATAGTTGTAGATCCTAAATAACAATTAAGAAAACAGAATGTTATTTGTGTTTTTAAGGGTTTTTTTATTTACTTTCCAAAGTTGTAGCATAAAAAATCAATATATAAAGAAAATATCAATATTGTGAACCTTAATTAAAATTCTGACGATATATCTATTGATGTTGTAATATTTAAATAAAATGCAGCCGTTGCAATAGTTTTATGTCCCCGGTATTGGAAATTTTGAGGGTATAAATTAAAGTTTTTGTCCTGACCGTCCGTCTAGCTGTATAGTTGTCTGTTTGTCCTTAAAAACTTTTATCTTGCCTATAGATTTTAATTGCATGGAGCTATGACTTACATACTTTACAAGTTTTGTGACAATGGCGTTCTTTGGGGACCTCTTGATCTTGACCTTGGAGTTTGACCAACTTTTTTCTAGAAATTACCAAACATTAACTTCAAGCATAACATTCGAACAATTGACACAAGGGCTTTCATATTTTAAATCTGAATTCCTTGTGACAAGAACTCTCCATGAATATAAATATTTTTTACCTTGATCTTTGGGTTTGACCTACTTTTAAAAAATGTTTAACCTTGGACATACCTGTTGAACAATTAGAACTGAGGCCTTCATATTTCTCAGGCGTATTTTGTTGTGAAAATACATTCCTTTTGATACCAACAATTTTGACTTTTTCACCTCAACCTTGAAGTTTGATCTACTTTGAAAAACTTTAATCTCTGTCAAAACTATTGATCAGTTTATGCTAAGGTTTTCATTAATATTTTACATGTGTATTTCTTGTGCAAGGCATTTACTTGAATAAGTTTTATTTGACCTTGACCTAGCTTGGAGTTTGACCTACATTTAAAAAGACTTTTAACCTTGGCCATGACTTTTGAATGGTTAGTGCATGGGATTTCATATTTTACAGGTATTTAGTATATTTATTAAGACAAATCATTTCTTTGGATAAAAAAATGTGTTATCTCTTGACTTTTGAGTTTCTCTTTTTTTTTTTTTTTTGAGAAACTTTAAACTTCGCCAAATGCTGCCAAAGTGGGGGATTAGTGTCAATAATACACATTTTCTTTTCATGTAGAAGTTTTTGAAGGAATTTCTCCGTCTCACAATTGTAATGAATAATAGGTCGGTGAATAAAAAATGCACAAATAGTACTCAAATTTAAAAATGTTGATCAAATATTGTTGGATGGGTGTGAAGGAGTTATTCTTGGTGTGAATTTTGGAAAAAAAATAATAAAATGCATTCAAAGGATGTTTATTATGTTCCCCAAACGGAGTTTGGGAACATATTGTTTTTACTCTGTTTCTTATTAAGTCTTCCGTTCACAACGGAAGACTTATAGTGTTTGTATTGTTTCTTTTTATTATTATTAAGGTCTTCCGTCTTCAGCGGAAGACCTTCTTGTTATTCTTAGGTTTCTTTTTCACTTTTATTATTCTTTTTTTTCTTACCGATTTTGTGCACGCGATTTCTCAAAGACGGCTTAATGGATTTCCATGAAACTTTCAGGACTTATGTTACATTACTTGAACCTTATGCATTTTTTCCGATTTGATGACGTCACTTCCGGTTTGGAGATATTGTCGATTTTATGATTTTTGAAGGGTCAGGTTGTCCGCAGAGTTTCTCAATAATGGTTCAAGATAGAAACATGAAACTTTCAGGTATGATAGACCAAAGTCTGTAGATATGTATAACGTATTTCATTTTTATCGGAAGTGCCGCACGTCGGCGCTCGCTATGGCCCGAAAATAGACGTATCACGAATTTCAAAATTTTTAACAATTTTTCGAAGATATCTTTTTACCTAGAAATATTTTGTTAAGACATATAGAACGAAAGAAGTGTAAAATTCCAAGATCTTTTAAATGATATCTCGAAAAAAGGGCTGGCTCCTAAAATTTGGGGCCTAGAGGGGCCGAAACTTTTTTCTCTATATCTCAAAATCTATAAAGATTTTGTAATACGTCAAAGAAGCAAAGTTGTTCAAAAGGTCAAGTTTAATCAATTGGCGTCGTCAAAATTCGTCCGGCGACGTCACTTCCGGCCAAACCGGAAGTAGTCAGAAACGCGTATTTTTGCCGTTCTTGACAAGTTTTTGGGTAACAAATGTCTCTGGGAGCATAAAAATTAATTTTCCGTCCGTCGTCGTCACTTCCGGTAAAACCGGAAGTGGCCAAAAATAGCTTATTTTTGCATTAATTAACATAGCTTTAGAGGATTCAAGGTATTTTTGGGCGTTATTTGGCATTTTTAAAAAAAATAAACTCTACTTCCGGTCAAACAGGAGGAAGACCTACTCGTTGCTTTGCAACGAGCTTTGCTCTAGTTAAGGTCTTCCGACTTCCTTCGGAAGACCTTATTGTTTTCCGTCGGTTTCCTATTATTATTATTATTATTTTTTCATTTCTAGGGCGATATCTCAGCTGTGACTGTACGGATTTCAAAGATTTTTACAGGAAAGATGCACCAGGTTAATATCTCCAGACGTGTTTTTCATTTTTTCAAAATTTTCTTCCGTTCGCAATTTTGGGGGAAATTTGTATTTTTTAAATGGATTTTTGTACACAACTTTTCTCGAAAACGGCCAAAGATATGACATTGAAACTCATGGACATGAATGAGCATCACATGTAGATGTGCCGAACGCCCTTCATTTTTTGTCGTTTCTACTTCCGGTCGCAAACGGAAGTGAATTCAAAAAGTCTAATTTTTCAACTTTTTTGTTTTTCAATATTTTTCTTTCAGATTTACAGGGTTTATAGAGCGTCCTCAAAGATATCTATATATGTTTTCATTTTTTTCATGTGTACGTTTATTGCAAAGATGTGACCGAACCAAACTTTGTCTTACTGTCGAGGGTTCGAATCCCGCTCGAGGCGTTCCCCAAATTTTTTCTTTGTTTTTGTCTTTTTTTAGTTGCAAATTACTTTTCACACTTTTATAACAGGTGTGGAAGATTTTGCCGATTTTTAAAAGCTATATTAGGAGATATTTTGTCAAAAACCTTGAACAATTACGATCTGTGTTGAGAAACTACTGTAAATGAACGTAAACGAAAAAAAATACATTATGAAATCTATTTCATGGGATGACACAGCATAGGTTGCAAAAGAGAAGTCGGTCGGAAGACCTGCTTGTTGCCCCAGCAACAAGAACGCATCTAGTATTCTTACTATTTTCGTATTGACCAAATTTTGGGAATGACCTTTGTCCGGTCCATTTCTCCAGAACAGCTTAAGATATGAAAGTTTATTGTGTCAGATATCATAGATCATGACTTGAAGATGTGTCGAAGAACGTTTTTTCCGTCGTCAAGTCTTCCGGTCGTCACAGAAAAGGGAATAAAATGTCGATTTTTTAAATTTCTTCGTCGTTCTTTCCTTCTTTTTCTGTGATATTCATGGCATACGTAAAGGCCCCTATTTGCTGATTTTACGTATAGCCAGTTTCTTAATTTAGTAAAGAAGGAATTAAATATCTTGGAATATCTGAGAACTTTCGCAAACGTAGGTTCAACGTGTCCTTAAACACTAAAAAATATTCATTTCATTTTCTCATAAATAGACCTCGCGGCGTTCAATACACATTGTGTAATACACAAGTTTGAAGGGTAAAGTCTCTCTCGGGATGGCAAAAGGACCTGAAGAAAAACTTCCCTGGTTTAATCGAGACAGGATATTAGTGAATAAAGTGTGTATAGAATATATTAAATGTCTTCATCTTATCCCCCCCCCCCATTTCTTTTTTTATTGAACTGTAAAAGACCTATCCCCCACCTTTCTCACATAGTGAAATGAATGCTAATTCGGCTTTAATGTTTTCCATTCTACATCAACTGATCTTGACATTTATGTAACAAGACACTCTTCTTGAAGTTAAGAAAATGATAAGACTTAATTCTTTCTTCAAAATAATGGTAATTTACAAGTCTATATTCAAGACAGCCCACCCCCCGAAAGTGCGCAAACAGGTAGCCTTCTTAGATATAATATCTACAACTTACAAGTAACGTTTTAAAAGTTTCATTCATAAAAATCAGTTCCCCTAATGTCATATGATAAATTGCTATCATTCATTCTCCCTATGTTTTGTCTGTAGAATTTATAATTATTTTATTTAAAAAAAAAATTTCTTCAGCTGCATTTATTAGCATTTCGCGTTTTCTTGTATATCTATTACTTGCATATGAATAATGCCATTAAATAATATAGAAGAAATCGAACTCCATTTCATCTTTTTTATTTCATTCATAAATCCTGGGATCCGCTCCAGCAGCTGCGCATGGCCTCATCGCTACTATAAACAAAACAGTCATCAAGTCGAAATTGTTCATGTTTCCGCTAAACTAAGAAAGTTTACACATGGTTTATCATCTCATAACAAATCCCAGACCTGTCCAATGCAGAAATGCTCGAACTGAAGGGGGAAATTCAGGAATTATTTTGCGGTAGCCATATTCTGACGTGAACCTAAGCGACATTTTGTAATTAAGGTCTTCCGTTTCCAACGGAAGACCTTATTGTTTTCGTTCGGTTTCTTTTTCCCTATTATTATTAAGGTCTTCCGTTTCAGACGGAAGACCTTATAGTGATTCTACTGTTTCTTTTTAAGGTCTTCCGTCTTCACGGAAGACCTTCTAGTGATTCTACTGTTTATTATTATTATTAAGGTCTTTCGTCTTCACGGAAGACCTTATAGTGATTCTATTGTTTCTTATTATTAAGGTCTTCCGACTTCCTTCGGAAGACCTTATTGTTTTCCTTCTGTTTTTTATTATTATTATTATTCCACTTTTCATAGTACAGGTCATATCTCAGCTGTGCGTGGATATAACGATTTTTTCAGGGATGATGCATCTTATAAATATCTCCAGGGGTGTCCCTCACTTTTTGAAAATTTTTCTCCGTTCGCGATTTTTGGGGAAATTTGTATTTTTTAAATGGAATTTTGTCGCAAAAAATTCTCGAGAACGGCGAAAGATATGAAACTGAAACTTGCTGAGGTGATAGAACATCGATTGTAGATGAGTTGATCGACCTTCATTTTTCGTCGTTTTGACTTCTGGTCGCAAACGGAAGTGAATTCAAAAAGTCTAATTTTTCAACTTTTTTGTTTTTCAATATTTTTCTTTTGAATTTACAGAGTTTATAGAGCGTCTTCAAAGATATCTATATATGTTTTCATTTTCTTCATGCGTGCGTTTATTGCAAAGATATGACCTAACCAAAATTTGTCTAACTGTCGGGGGTTCGAATCCCGCTCGGGGCGTTCCCCAAATTTTTTCTTTGTTTTTGTCTTTTTTCAGTTGCAAATTACTTTTCACTCTTTTCTAACATGTGTGGATGATTTTGCCGATTTTTAAAAGCTATATTTGGAGATATTTTGTAAAATACCTTGAACAATCACGATCTGTGTTGAGAACCTACTGTAAATGAACGTAAACGAAAAAAATACTTAATGAAATCTATTTCGTGGGATGACACAGCAAAGATTGCAAAAGAGAAGTCGGTCGGAAGACCTGCTTGTTGCCCCAGCAACAAGAACGCATCTAGTTAAGGTCTTCCGTCTTCACGGAAGACCTTATAGTGATTCTACTGTTTCTTATTATTCTTATTAAGGTCTTCCGTCTTCACGGAAGACCTTATAGTGATTGTATTGTTTCTTATTAAGGTCTTCCGTCTTCACGGAAGACCTTATAGTGATTGTATTGTTTCTTATTATTATTATTATTATTATTCTTTTTTTGACAAAATTTTGTGCACGCGATTTCTCGAAAACTATTCAGTGGTTTTTCACGAAAGTTTCACAAAATATGCGCCTTTACATGAAGTTGTGCAGTCTGTAATTGTTTTTGGAAAATTCGCTTCCGGTGCCAAGTTATGGACGATTTCCTGATTTTAAAATGCGATTTTGTCGCGCACTTTTATCAAAAATGGTAGAGAATATGAACTGGAGACTTATTGGAGATGATAGATCATGACTTTGTGGTTTGCAGAATCGCCTTTTCGTGCGTCGTCAATACTTCCGGTCGTTACGAGATGCAAATTTAAAAACTCGTATTTTTCAAACTTTTTTGTTTTTCAACATTTTTTATTTATTTTTGGAATGATGATAGAGACCCTTTGATCGATGCTTACTATATACGTTGTTTGGATTTTGGTTAATCAGAACTCTAGATATTAATATTTGAAAATCTGAAGCGAACCCAAGATGGCGGCTGTCTCTGTCAACTCCGCCATTTTGCGAGTAGGGGTTTATGGAGGCACCTGAGCGTTTGACTAAATGATACATGAAAAGTAAAAAAACTACGTGGACTTTCACCTAGTAGTACGCTGCAATTCAGTGACAATCTTAAAACTTAATTTCCGTTATATTGCTTAAGTGTAATTGGGCTAGATACGTGTGTGCAATGTGTTAAATTTACTTTCTTAACGTCGAAATAAAATAAAAGCGATAAGTGGAAGTTGTTTTATTTAATATTTAATTTCATTGAAGCTATCACACCTATTTGATAGATCAGTCCAAAGGATAGGCACGAATATTTACTCGTAGTGTTTGTCGCCAGATTATGAATAGTGAACCGCCTTTTATGATTCTTAGACTGGTGTACTGTTGCAGGTGTACTGTATACACAACTATATTTAGAGCAGTATTCAAAATTTATTAGTTTTTTTCACAACGTAACCACTGTGTTTCCCATGCACACTTGAGTCATATTAAACTAATACAAAAGACAGAAATAAGAAAAAAAATTTTTAAATAAGATCGTCTAATGGAGTTTATATCAACATTCTTTTCTCAAAGATATTTAAAGTTGAACATTGAACATTAATGAAATCTGATTCCTTGACCGTCGAAGGGTGAGACATGTCTTTCATCGAACCATTTCTACTTTTTCATGAAGGTGTAAAGAATCGGGTTAGTTCACTTTGGGGATAAACGGGTAATTAAAAAAAATTAAAATAATTACCATTTCACTTCTTTTGTGTTACTTACCTATATAAGATATAGAATATGTACAAGCTGTTAAATATACTTTCTAAACCTCGCAATTTAGGCTTAAAGAACTTTTTTCTTTTTTCTTTATTCTATTGAAGCTATTTCACCTATTTAATGAAACATTTCAAAGAAAAGGCGCGCAGATTAACTTGTGGCGTTTGGCGCGAAATTATAAATAGTGGCGCGCATTTCGTGATTCTTAGACAGGTGTATTGTTGTATATTCAAGTACATTTATAGCAGTGGACTAAAACGCGTAATTTAAGCGTGTTGGGAATAAAGAGGAAAAAAGCGCGTTGGATTTTCTTTGTGACCCAATTTATTTTATCACTTTTTCAGCTCGATTTTAGCTTCTTTTCCTGAATCGGACGGAAGACCTCTCGTTGCTCGCAACGAGATCGTTTCTAGTTATTATTAATTATTATTATTTTTTTTGACAAAATTTTGTGCAGAAGATTTCTCGAGAACTATTCAGCGGTTTTCAATGAAACTTTCACAAAATATGCGTCATTATATGAAGTTGTTACATCCGGAGAGAAATTTGGAAAATTCGCTTTCGGTGCCAAGTTATGGACAATTTCCTGATTTTAAAATGCGATTTTGTCGCGCACTTTTATCGAAAATCGCTGAGAATATGAACTGGAGACTTATTGGAGATGATAGATCATGACTTTGCGGTTTGCAGAATCGCCTTTTCGTGCGTCGTCAGCACTTCCGGTTTCTGCCGGAAGCATATTTTAAAAATGCAATTTTTCAATTTTTTTGGTTTTCAATATTTTTCTTTGGTGTTTTTAATCTAAATAGAGACTCATTTGCAAATGCGTAATATGTAATTTGTTTAAGAATCGATAAAGGCAATCTCAAGATATTCGCATTTAAAAATTTGAAGCGGCGTTTTCAATGGCCGAATGGTTAGCGCGTTGGATTGTAACGCGGGCGACCCGGGTTCGCTCCCAGGAATGTCTGAATTTTTTTTATCACTTTTTCTGCTAGATTTTTCGTTTCTTATTTCAGAATGGGACGGAAGACCTCTCGTTGCTCGCAACGAGTTTCATCTAGTTATTATTATTATTCTTTTTTTTGACAAAATTTTGTGCAGGCGATTTCTCGAAAACTATTCAGCGGTTTTTCATGAAACTTTCACAAAATATGCGTCATTATATGAAGTTGTTACATCCGAAGAGTAATTTGGAAAATTCGCTTCTTGTGCCAAGTTATGGACAATTTCCTGATTTTAAAATGCGATTTTGTCGCGCACTTTTATCGAAAATGGCTAAGGATATGAACTGGAGACTTATTGGAGATGATAGATCATGACTTTGTGGATTGCAGAATCGCCTTTTCGTGCGTCGTCAGTACTTCCAGTCGTTACGAGATGCAAATTTTAAAAAATCGTATTTTCTAACTTTTTTGTTTTTCAGTATTTTTCATTTTTATTTGGTATGGTAATAGAAGCCCTCCTTATAATGCATACTATTTAATTTGTTTGAATGTTGATAAATCTAAAGTCTAGATATTTGCATTCAAAAATCTGAAGCGGGTCCAAAATGGCGGCTGTCTCTGTCAACTCCGCCATTTCGCGAGTAGGGGTTTATAGAGGCAGCTGAGCGTTTGATTAAACCATTCTGACATAAGGATACATGAAATGTAAAAAACTACTTCGACTCTCACGTAGTATTAAATGGTTGGAGGAGTAACCTCCCGTTACTTATTTATATTATAATAGATAATCAATGTAAATATTGTAATTAATTGGTCAATTGACTAAAGAATTAAACAAGTATTATTGATAAATGATGTTCTGTTAGAAAATGATAATGGTGTTGCCAAAAGAAAGACAGTCTGTTTTATTTTATCAATATGATATCTGATAACTTATGATCATTGATTAAGTTGAGGTACACGGGGGCAGTACAGACAACTGGCTTGTGTCTTCACTTTGGTACAGAAACCAATTGGTTTATCGATCAAATAGGATTGTGCAAAGTTGCCGTAGTCAGTGACTAGTTAAAATGTAGCTGTGTGACATTAGCTATAGGTTTGTCATTAGGACATAGAAGCTCTTACAAAGTTAAATCATACTGTGTAAGTATATTGTAGCCACTTGGCTAGAGTTATATAGGCAACTTGGTAAGCAGTTATACACCAGGCAGATGTTAAAGGCTAAATCAAGAGGCACCAGGCAGATAGATGTTGACTTATATAGTCAGTTTTACGAGTATAGTGAGGCAATTATCATATGGCACCAGGCAGGTACCGGTATTAACTGAAGATATATAATTATACAAAGCACTTAGGTCATTTGATTTAAAGACACCAGGCAGGTGTCATATTATTATCTGTATATATTGCATTCAATCATATCCCCAGTAAAACTCGGTAATCCGAGCACGGACCTACTGACCGCTCAGATCCGACACGTTACAGTAGTACGTTGCAATTGAGTGTCAATCTTAAAACTTAATTTCCGTTTCACTGCTTTAGTGTAACTGGGCTAGATACGATATGTAATGTGTATAATGTGTTACATATACTTTCTTAACGTCAAAATGAAATAAAGGCGCTAATAATGTTTTATTTTTAAAATTTAATTGATGCTATCATACCTATCTAATAGATCAGTCCAAAGAAAAGGCGCGAATATCTACTCGTGGCGTTTGGCGCGAAATTATGAACGCTTTTTATAATTCTTAGACAGGTGAACTGTTGCAAAAGTACCGTGGTATACACAAGTATATTTAGAGCAGTACTCCCAATAGCTTAATGGTTAGCGCGTTGGGGATATAAAAGTAAAAAAAAAAAAGCGCATTCACGTTGGCGACATGGTTTCAATCCTCCTTGTGACCAAAATTTTGAATCTCTTTTCAACTCGATTTTATGTGGGTTTCTTTTCCTAAAACGGACGGAAGACCTCTCGTTGCTCGCAACGAGATCGTATCTAGTTATTCTTATTAAGGTCTTCCGTCCTCACGGAAGACCTTATAGTGATTCTATTGTTTCTTATTATTATTCTTATTATTCTTTTTTTTGACAAAATTTTGTGCAGGCGATTTCTCGAAAACTATTCAGCGGTTTTTCATGAAATTTTCACAAAATATGTGTCATTATATGAAGTTGTTACATCCGAAGAGAAATTTGGAAAATTCGCTTCTGGTGCCAAGTTATGGACAATTTCCTGATTTTAAAATGCGATTTTGTCGCCCCTTTTTTTCGAAAATGTCTAAGGATATGAACTGGAGACTTATTGGAGATGATGGATCATGACTTTGTGGTTTGCAGAATTGCCTTTTCGTGCGTCGTCAGTACTTCCAGTCGTTACGAATTGCAAACGTAAAAAATTCGTATTTTCTAACTTTTTTGTTTTTCAGTATTTTTCATTTATATTTGGTATGGTAATAGAAACCTTCCGTATAATGCTTACTATTTAATTTGTTTGAATGTTGATAAATCTAAAGTCTAGATATTAGCATTCAAAAATCTGAAGCGGGTCCAAAATGGCGGCTGTCTCTATCAACGCAGACATTTCGCAATAGTGGTTTACGGAGGCAGCCGAGCGTTTGCTTGAACGAAAGTAACATAAGAATAAAAGAAATGTAAAGGAATACTTGGATTGTCACGTCGTAGTTTCGTTGCAGTTCTGTGTCAAACTAACGTCCTCTATAATTGGTTTTGGCTGGTTTTCAAAGTAGAAAAACAAAAGACGATTGTGCAAAATGTGCAAATGAAATTCGATACCTTATATCTTTTGTGCATCACGGAAAAACTTATAAGTAATACTTTCTCAAAAAAGAATATCAATTAATATTGTCAGTATAAATCTTAACCACTGTTTTTCCTATGCACATTTGTGTCATATGAAACTAATAAATAAGACAAAAATAAGAAAGCGATTTTTTAAAGATCGCTTCATGGAGTTTATTTTAGCATTCTTGTTTCAAAGACCTGATTCAAGTTATTGAGCATAAATGATTTCTGATTCCTTGACCATCAAAGGGCGAGCCATGTTTTTCGGCGAAACGTTTCAACCTTTTTCAATTAACTAATCGGGATAGTTCAATTTGGGGATAAACAGGAAATTGAAAAAAAAATTCATAACCGTTTCACCGCTTTAGTGTTACATGCATATATACAATATGGAATTTTTAAAATGTGTTAAATATACTTTCTAAATCTCGAATCTTAGACTATAAGAACGTTCTTTTTTTTGAATTTCATTGAAGCTATCACACCTATGTAATAGAACATTCCAAAGAAAAGGCGCGAAGATTAACTCGTGGCGTTTGACGCTAAATTTTGAATAGTGACCTACCTTTCATAATTTTAAGAGAGAAGCATATTCGTTAATAAATACAATTAGATGTAGAGTAGAGGTCCCGATAGCATAATGTTTAGTGCGTTGGAATTTTATGCTAGAGACTTGGGTTTAATCCTCCTTGTGTGCAAATCTTTTTTTTTTACTTTTTCAGCTTTATTTTACGTCTTCTTTCCGGAATCGGACGGAAGACCTCTCGTTGCTCGCAACGAGTTTCATATCTAGTCATTAAGGTCTTCCGTCTTCAGCGGAAGACCTTCTGGTTATTCGTTTGTTTCTTTTCCACTGTTTTTCTTATTATTTTTTTCCTCCCCGATTTTGTGCACGCGATTTCTCGAAAACGGCTCGTTAGATTTTTATGAATCTTTCAGGTCTGATAGAACATATTAAAAACTTGATGCATTTTTTTTTTTATTTTGATAACGTCACTTCCGGTTCGAAAATTTTCGCAATTTTGTGATTTTTAAGGGTCATTTTGTCCGTCGCTCTTCTTAAAAATCGCTCATCACAGGAAGATGAAACCTTGTCTGGAAGATAGAGCAACAAATGTAGATTTGCATTGTGTTGTTAACTTTCACCGGAAGTACTGCACGTTAACGCTCGGTATGGTCTGAAAAAAGCCATATTGAGCGTTTCAAAATTTTTTACACTTTTTCTATTATATCTTTTTACTTGTAAATATTTTGTTAAAACATATAGAACAAAAATTGTGAAGAATTTTA
This sequence comes from Saccostrea cuccullata, assembly GCF_032062105.1. Lineage (NCBI taxonomy): Eukaryota > Metazoa > Mollusca > Bivalvia > Ostreida > Ostreidae > Saccostrea > Saccostrea cuccullata. The sequence continues at coordinate 24,610 of NW_026930216.1, forward strand.
AGATCTTTCGAATGATATCTCGAAAAAAGGGCTGACCCCTAAAATTAGGGATCTAGAGGGGCCAAAAATTTTTACTTGATATCTCGAAAAGTATTGAGAATTTGTAATACTTCAAAGAAGCAAAGTTGTGCAAAATGACAAGCTTAATCTATCTGAGTCGTCAAAAAACGTCCGGCGTCGTCACTTCTGGGCAAACCGGAAGTAGTCAAAAACGGGTATTTTTGCTGTTCTTTTCAAGTTTTTTGGTAACATATGTCTCTTGGAGCATAAAAATTAATTTTCCGTCCGTCATCGTCACTTCCAGTTAAACCGGAAGTAGCAAAAATTGCTTATTTTTGCATAAATTAACATATCTTTAGAGTATTCAAACCATTCCTAGGCGTTATTTCTCATTTTTTGCTGAAAATGAAAGCTACTTCCGGTCAAACAGGACGGAAGACCTACTCGTTGCTTTACAACGAGCTTTGCTCTAGTTAAGGTCTTCCGTCTTCAGCGGAAGACCTTACTGTTATTCTTAGGTTTCTTTTCCACTATTAGGGTCTTCCGTCTTCAGCGGAAGACCCTTCTATTATTCTTCGGTTTCTTTTTTACCTTTATTAAGGTCTTCCGTCTTCAGCGGAAGACCTTCTTGTTATTCTTAGGTTTCTTTTCCACTATTTTTAAGGTCTTCCGTTTCAGACGGAAGACCTTATAGAGATTCTACTGTTTCTTTTTATTATTATTATTTTATTATTATTTTTTTTTCTTTTTGTTTTGACGATTTCTCAGAGATAACTGGAGGGATTCTCATGAAATTTTCAGGGATGATGGAGAGTAAAAATATCTTTCAGATGCAGTTTTCAGTTTTTCAAAAGTCACTTCCGGTCGTCAGATATGTCCGATTTCCGCTTTTTTCAAAAAAGTTTTGTCCGAGTCATATCTCAGAAAATAGTATTAGATTAAGACACCAAACTTATATGATTAATAGATCTTGATAAGTAGGCAAAACCAATCGGGGTAAGGTTGTCCGCCGTCACTTCCGGTCGTCACAGGAAGTGATCAAAGAAATCGGAAATTTCAACTTTTTCTTTTTTGAAACTTTTTTGCATCACATTATAGCATCTTATTCGTAGTTTCGAAATATGTCAGTCCCACCGGAAACAAAAACGACAACTTCCGGTTATAAGAGAAAAACTACATATTTTCAGTATTTTTCTTTCCAATAAATATTTCTTATCGATAAAGTATTTATAATGATTTTTGGATATGTTATTCAGACTATAAATGACTACAGTAACGTCAAATATCATTATAAAATTCACTTCCGGTCGCGTGATTTCCTGTCCTCAAAATGAAAAGTTATCACAGCTATATCTCGAAAACGGTAAGAGATTAAGACACCAAACTTATATAAGTAGTGGATCTTGATAAGTAGGCAAATTCAGTTGGGATAAGAGTGTCAGCCGTCACTTCCGGTCGTCACAGGAAGTGATCCAAAAAATCAAAATTTTTAACTTTTCTTTCATGAAACTTTTTTTGCGTCACATTATAACTTCTTATTTTCATATTTGAAATATATCAGTCCGACTGGAAACTAAAACGACAACTTCCGGTTTTAAGAGAAAAACTGCATATTTTCAGTATTTTTCTTTCCTATAAATATTTTTCATAGATAAAGTATTTGTAATGATATTTGGATATGTTATTAAGACTGCAAATGTCTGCAGTAATGTCAAATATTTTTGCAATTTTCACTTCCGGTCGCGTGATTTCCTGTCTTCAAAATGAGAAGTTATCATAGCAAGATCTCGTAAACAGTAAGAGATGAAGACTACAAACTTATTAGAGTAATAGATCTTGATAAGTAGGCAAATCCACTTGGGTTAACATTGTCCGCCATCACTTCCGGTCGTCACAGGAAGTGATCAAATAAATCGAAAATTGCCACTTTTCTTTTATGAAACTGTTTTTGCATCACACAATAGCATCTTATTTGTAGTTTCGAAATATATCAGTCCCACCGGAAGCAAAAACGACAACTTCCGGTTATAAGAGAAAAACTATATAATTTGAGTATTTTTATTTCCAATAAATATTTTTTATAGATAAAGGATTTGTTATGATTTTTAGATATGTTATATAGACTGCTAATGTCTACAGCAAAATCAAACATCTTTGTAAAATTCACTTCCGGTCGCGTGATTTCCAGTCCTCAAAATCGGAAGTTATCATAGCTAGATCTCGAAAATAGTATTAGATTAAGACACCAAACTTATATGAGTAATAGATCTTAATTAGTAGGCAAAACCATATGGGGTAAGATTGTCTGCTGTCACTTCCGGTCGTCATAGGAAGTGAAAAAAAAACTCGTTAAAATCAACTTTTCTTTTTTGAAACTTGTTTTGCATCACATTATAGCATCTTATTTGAAATTTCGAAATGCATCAGTCCCAACGGAAACAAAAATGACAACTTCCGGTTAAAAGAGAAAAACTACATAATTTGAATGTCTTTCTTTCCCTTATTTTTTTTTATAATTAAAGTATTTGTAATGAATTTTAGATATGTTATTCAGACTGCGAATGTCTACTGTAAAGTGTAATATCTCAGTAAAATTCACTTCCGGTCGCGTGACTTCCTGTCCTCAAAATCAGAAGTTATCATAGCTAGATCTCGTAAACGGTAAGAGAATAAGACCCCAAATTAATAGGGATGGTAGACCTTGATGAGTATACACATCCTTTGAGTTTAAGATCGTCCGCCGTCACTTCTGGTTGTCACAGGAAGTGATCAAATAAATCAAAATTTTAAACTTTTCTTTATGGAATCTTTCTTAGTATTACCTTATAGAATCTTACTTGTAGTTTCGAGATATGTAATCCCACTGGAAACAAAAACAACGACTTTCAATTATGAGAGAAAAACTGTATAAATTGAGTTTTCTACTATCCGATAAATATCTTTAATTAAAAAAAGTATTTGAAATGATTTTGGGACATTTTATTCAGACTGCAAATTTCTAGAGTAACCTCAAATATCTTCTTTTAAAATTTACTTTCTTCAGGTCACGTGATTTCTTGTCCTAAAAATGAGACCTTTGACCCTTACTCAAAAAGTAATAAAGAAATCTTCATTACCTTTATCTAGATTCAGCTTCAAGTGTTAATCTCAAGTTTACCTCTCTCTCTCCCCCCCCCTTCTCTCTCTCTCTGATGACCTTGACCTTTGATCTTGATAAATGACCTTGACCTTTGACCCCATTGACCTAAAGGTCACAATCAAGCTTAAGTATGTGGAGGTATTAACAACTCTCATTTTAACAAATGTTTACAAAATAACACCCCCCCCACTTCTCGTCCCTTAAAAAAACTCAATAGCACAATAGAAAACACTTCTACCTCTGAAAAGACACCACAGATCGACATAAAATTAAGATTTTGAGTAGAAAACACCTTAAAGAAAGTGTCCTAAGAGTTTTACGGTGAGTCTCTTGAGTATAATGAAATTCTACGGATTATCGGCAAAAACTGCATTTTTTTCTGTCTGAAATTTAAATTCTGATAGGCATAAAATGAAATAAAGCTTGTATTGGCTATTTCTTCATTTGTTGTTAATATCATTCGATTCTCCTGCTCTAATACGACATTTTAATACCATGTATTCTAGCTTTCTTTGGTATGTGGAATTTATTTCAATTTTATTTAGATTTAATATTAATTGAATGAATCTTGATTTCATTTGAAATTTGATTTTTTTTCTAGAATAACACAATCTTATAAGAAATAGCGACTTTCAGCATAGTAAAAAACAATACATGTTTCTTCCCTGTGTTTCCCATCTAGAAATACATGTTCGGAATTTTATTTATTGTGCTACGTACAATGAATTTAATCCACACACATATTCCATACCTATTTTGGTCAGGAATGTTAAAATCCGAACCCGATTCTGTTTTCTTTTTCTTTAATTACAAACTGCCTTGCATCTCTCGCTCATGTTTCTCACATGCTCAGAAATAATTTATCGCCATCCATTTTAAACATAAAACAACTCAAATCGAATATTTTCAAACATCTCTTTAATACATGTATAATGCACATATGATGCAGGTACACATGAGACATTTCACAACGTTTCCACTTACGCTTCTGTCTTGATGCGCAGATCAAATGCATGTTATTCATATTATTAGGTATATGGTAATTTTAATCCGACCCTACCCCTTACATCTTAACTCGAAATCGATCTCATTCAAGATCATATATACACCTAGGAGCGTGTTACAATGTTTTGAACGTGCTCTCTTTGCGTGATCAATGAATTCGTGCTTATCCCCCAGTCGACTCTAATAATCCAGGAAGTCTGTTTAGAGTATATTTATACCAACTGCGAGCCCGATCTAAAATCCTAGTAGAGAAATGAGAATTTTGCTGTTTTATTTCTTTTCTTGCTTTTCTTCTACTTTTTTCAGCCCAAATAATATCGAAATGCTTATAAAAGTTGAAAGGCCGATAACTGTTCGCTGAACAATTAGTCTACTAGTTTATTATATGTCTGTCTTTTTCAAAATAGAAAAAAAAAAATCCTGCATACAGATTAATAGAGGAGGACGGAAGACCTTCTTTGTTGCTGTAGCAACAAGAGTTTCTAGTTATTATTATTATTGTTTTTTTTCTTACCGATTTTGTGTACACGATTTCTCGGAAACGGCTCGCTCGATTTTCATGAAACTTTCAGGACTGATAGAACATCAAACAAAGCCGATATATAATTTTTTGTTTTGATGACGTCACTTCCGGTTTTGAGATTTTCGCGATTTTGTGATTTTCAAGGGGTCAGTTTGTCCGCGAGTTTTCTCAAAAACGGCTTAGGATAGAAACTTGAGTTTTTCAGCAATGATAGAGCAATATATGTAGATGTGACATACGTATTTCATTTTCACCGGAAGTGCTGCACGCCGACGCTTGCTATGCTCCGAAAAAGGGCATGTCGAGAATTTAAGAATTTCATACACTTTTTCTTTGATATCTTTTCACCTACAAATATTTTGTTAAGACATATAGAACAAAAGTTGTAGAGAATGTGATGATCTTTTAAAAAATATCAACAATAAGGGGCTGGCCCCTACAATAAAGGGCCGAGAGGGGCCGAAAGTTTTTTCTTAATATCTCAAAAAGTATTAAGAATTTGTAATACGTCAAAGAAGCAAAGTTGTTCAAAATATCAAGCTCCATCTACTGGTGTCGTCAAAATACGTCCGGCGACGTCACTTCCGGTCAAACCGGAAGTAGTCAAAAATTGCATATTTTTTCCATTCTTGACATGTTTTTGGGTAACATATGTCACTGGAAGCATTTAACTTAATTTTCCGTCCGTCGACGTCACTTCCGGTCAAACCAGAAGTAGCCAAAAATAGCCTATTTTAAAGAATTTAACGCAAAATTGAAATTATTAAGTCACTGGAGACAACATAGCTCATTGCTTTCTTTTGTTGACGTCACTTCCGGTCAAAACAGGACGGAAGACCTACTCGTTGCTTTGCAACGAGCTTTGCTCTAGTTATTATTATTAGGGTCTTCCGTCTTCAGCGGAAGACCCTTCTATTATTCTTTTGTTTCTTTTTCAATTTTCTTATTATTATTACAGTCGCACCTGCTGTTACGGCCACCCTTAATTAGCGGCCACTCCTCATGAGCGGCCAGTTTCAATCCCGCCCGTTAATTTTTTCACTATATTTTAACTCATTTAAGCGGCCACCTGTCTAACGCGGCCAGTGGCCAGTGTTTTTAGGTCCCGTGCGCTCAACATGCCTGTTTTCAGCGGCCATTTTGTCTGCTTTGTCACATGACTTCCGTCTGACACGTGACCTCGTATCCTCATACGAAGCCAAACATTAACAGCTGATAATGAGTTAAAGACCAATAATTGCAGGTTTAATTTGAATTCTGACAGGATTTAATGATTTAATTAATATGATTGAATGATTTATTGTTAACAAATGTTTTTCGGTGTTCTTTATAAATATACGAATGTAAGTTGTTGAATATGTTCATGATATAAACTCAATACATTAATTACAATTTTACCTGAGGATATCAAGTCAAGCGGCCAGTCTCGCGTTTAACCTTTTATGTTATATAAATAAATACATATCTAGAAAAACTAAAAAGCTTTACACAGCATCAGGGAAATGCTTAGTTGTTAGAACATTTCATGATTTCGTGTGATGTAAATTTTATGGCTGTAAAAAATTAGATTAAAATTACCAACACAAATAAAAACAATTAAAGATTTCTTTCAGAAATTCATGTAAAATGAAATATAAGAAAAGGGATTTCATGTGACTTAAAACTTCCCAAGTTTTTTCAAACTTGTTGAAATTGTGGATTTGGATACGTGTGAGAATAAATATACAACTGTGGTCGCAATTTTTTATTCATTGGTTTGAAACCTGGAATAAGTGGCCACCTGTCTTATGTGGCCAATTTGTCATTCTCCCACAAGTGGCCTCTTAAAACAGGTTTGACTGTATTATTATTATTATTATTCTTTTTTTCTGCACAAATTTTGTGCCGACGATTCCTCGGAGATTTTTCGATCGATTTGTTTCAAATTTTCAGGGTTGGTGCACAATTATCTGAAGTTAATTCCGGCCGAAGGATTTTTTGAAAATCACTTCCGGTCTAGAGTTATCGCCCTTTTCTTAAAATTCAGATGACCTCCGTGTCTGTGACAGAACTCAATAACGGCGCAAGCTAGAGCGCTGAAATTTTCAGTGATAATAGAGGACATGTTGCCATGTTGCACCTGGGTCAGGAAATTTTCCGGAAGTTTCTAGTATGGAAGCTCGGTAGGGGTCAAAATTTGGGACACGGATCATGACTGATTTTTTGAGATGTTTCGCATCATATCTTTTAAAGTATAATTATTTTGCTAAAACATACTGAACATCATTTGTGCAAAACATCGAGATCTTTCATATTATACCAAGAAAAAAGCGCTGACTCATCACATTAAGGACCAAAAGGGGCCAAAAATCTTTAATCGATAACTCTCTTTAACAATCAATATTTTGGAATATATTACTGAACAAAAAATGTTGAGCTTAACAATCTACAACCATATATTATGATATTCATATCATATGGTACATAATTAGGGGTCACGAGGGGCCAGAATGCTAAATCTTTGATGCTTTCTATCTGGAAAGGGAGAAATATTTTGATAAGCAATATTGAACAAAAGTTTTTCAAAATAATGTTCTAAACAATATGCAACCGTTCATTTTTTGCTAGACGTCCCCATTAAGGAGTTGAAGGGTTGGCCCCTAAAAATTTCTTTTGCTAATAGCTCAAAAACGAATAAGAATTTCTGAACAATTATTGAACACAAAATGTTCAAAATCTTAAGACCTTCAAGATGAGATCCCGAAAAAGGGGCTGGGCACTCGAATTAGGGGCCAAGAAGGGCCAAAAGTCTTTTTTCGATAACTCTTTATCAGTTAATATTTTGTAATACATTACTGAAGCAAAGATGTTTATCTCAATCATCTTCAACTATATATTATGATTTTTATGTCGTATGGTACATAATTAGGGGCCAAAAGGGGCCAGAATGCTCAATCTTTGACGCTTTATATCTCGAAAGTGAGAAATTTTTGACAAGTAATATTGAACAAAAGATGTTCAAAATCATGTTGTGAACAACATGCAACCTTTCATTTTTCGCTAAACGTCCCCATTAAGGAGTTGAAGGGTTGGCCCCTAAAAATTTCTTTTGCTAATAGCTCAAAAACGAATAAGAATTTCTGAACAATTATTGAACACAAAATGTTCAAAATCTTAAGACCTTTAAGATGAGATCCCGAAAAAGGGGCTGGGCACTCGAATTAGGGGCCAAGAGGGGCCAAAAGTCTTTTTTCGATAACTCTTTATCAGTTAATATTTTGTAATACATTACTGAAGCAAAGATGTTTATCTCAATCATCTTCAACTATATATTATGATTGGTATGTCGTATGGTACATAATTAGGGGCCACAAGGGGCCAGAATGCTCAATCTTTGACGCTTAATATCTCGAAAGTGAGAAATATTTTGACAAGTAATATTGAACAAAAGATGTTCAAAATCATGCTCTGAACAACATGCAACCTTTCATTTTTCGCTAAATGTCCCCATTAGGGAGTTGAAGGGTTGGACCCTTAATATTTCTATTGCTAATAGCTCAAAAACGAAAAGGAAGTTCTAAACAGTTGTTGAACACAAAATGTTCGAAATCTTAAGAACGTTAAGGTGAAATCCAGAAAAAGGGGCTGGACACTCAAATTAGGGGCCAAAAGGGGCTTAAAGTCTTTTTTCGACAACTCTTTAACAGTCAATATTTTGTTATACATTACTGAAGCAAAAATGTTTATTGCAATAATCTACAACTGTATATTATAATTTTAAAGTCGTACATTACATAGTTAGGGACCACAAGGGGCCAGAATGCTAAATCTTTGACGCTTTGTATCTAGAAAGTGAGAAATATTTTGATAAGTAATATTGAACAAAAGATGTTCAAAATCATGTTCTGAACAATATGCAACCTTTCATTTTTCACTAAACGTCCCCATTAGGGAGTTGAAGGGCTGGTTCCTTAACATTTTTTTCCGAATAACTCGAAAATGAAAAAGAATCTCTGAATAGTTGTTGAACAAAAAGTGTTCATAATCCTGAAAGCTTTAAAATGTTATAAAGAAAAAAGGGCTGATCCATAATATTAGGGGCCGTGACGGGCCAAAAGTCGATTTGAGAAGTCTTTATTGTTCAATGTCTTTTTACAGATAATGGAAAATCATTACTTAAGAATGAAAATCTCATTCAAAATCTGATCTCATCTCATCAAGAATCGAACGGAAGACCCACTCGTTGTTCACAACGAGATCGTATCTAGTTATTATTATTATTATTATTTTTATTCTTTTTTCTTCTTACAAAATTTGTGCAGACGATTTCTCGGAGATGGCTCGTTCGATTTGCTTCAAATTTTCACAGTCGATGCGTTGTCATCTGAAGTTAATTCCAGCAAATTATTTTTTGGAAATTCACTTCCGGTCGGGAGTTATCGCCCTTTGATCAAAATTTAGAGGACCTCCTTGTCTGTGATGGAACTCAAAAACAACTCAAGCTAGAAAGCTGAAATTTTTAGTGATGATAGAGGACATGTTGCCACGTTGCAACATGGTCAGGATATTTTCCGGAAGTGCCTAGTATGGAAGCTCGGTAGGGGTCAAAAATTAGGACACGTTTTATGAGTGATTTTTTGAGACATTTTGTATCATATCTTTTAAAATATAAATATTTTGTTAAAACATACTGAACAACATTTGTGCAAAATATCAAGATCTTTAATATGATATCAAGAAAAATGTGCTGACTCATCAAATTAAGGGCTGAAAGGGGCCAACAGTTTTTATTCAATAACTCTTTTAAAAACAATATTTTGTTATACATTACTGAAGCAAAGATTTTTATCTCAACCATCTACAACTTTATATTTTGGTTTTTATGTCGTATGGTACATAATTAGGGGCCACAAGGGGCCAGAATGCAAAATCTTTGATGCTTTATATCTGGAAAGGGAGAAATATTTTGATAAGCAATATTGAACAAAAAATGTTCAAAATAATGTTCTAAACAATATGCAACCTTTCATTTTTTGCTCAACGTCCCCATTAAGGAGTTGAAGGGTTAGCCCCTAAAAATTTCTTTTTCTAATATCTCAAAAACGAAAAAGAATTTCTGAACAATTGTTGAACACAAAATGTTCAAAATCTGAAGATCTTTAAGATGAGATCCCGAAAAAGGGGCTGGGCACTCGAATTAGGGGCCAAGAGGGGCCAAAAGTCTTCAATCGATAACTCTTTATCAGTTTATATTTTGTAATACATTACTGAAGCAAAGATGTTCATCTCAACCATCTACAACTATATATTATGATTTTCATGTCGCAAGGTACATAATTAGGGGCCACAAGGGGCCAGAATGCTAAATCTTTGATGCTTTATATCTCGAAAGGGAGAAATATTTTGATAAGCAATATTGAACAAAAGTTGTTCAAAATAATGTTCTGAACAGTATGCAACCTTTCATTTTTTGCTAAACGTCCCCATTAAGGAGTTGAAGGGTTGGCCCCTAAATATTTCTTTTGCTAATAGCTCAAAAACGAAAAAGAATTTCTGAACAGTTGTTGAACACAAAATCTTCAAAATCGTAAGATCTTTAAGATGAGATCCCGAAAAAGGGGCTGGGCACACGAATTAGGGGCCAAGTGGGGCCAAAAGTCTTCAATCGATAACTCTTTATCAGTTAATATTTTGTAATACATTACTGAAGCAAAGATTTTTATCTCAACCGTTTACAACTTTATATTATGGTTTTTATGTCGTATGGTACATGATTAGGGGCTACAAGGGGCCAGAATGCTAAATCTTTGATGCTTTATATCTCGAAAGGGAGAAATATTTTGACAAGCAATATTGAACAAAAGTTGTTCAAAATAATGTTCTGAACAATATGCAACCTTTCATTTTTTGCTAAACGTCCCCGTTAAGGAGTTGAAGGGTTGGCCCCTAAAAATTTCTTTTTCTAATATCTCAAAAACGAAAAAGAATTTCTGAACAATTGTTGAACACAAAATGTTCAAAATCTGAAGATCTTTAAGATGAGATCCCGAAAAAGGGGCTGGGCACTCGAATTAGGGGCCAAGAGGGGCCAAAAGTCTTCAATTGATAACTCTTTATCAGTTAATATTTTGTAATACATTACTGAAGCAAAGATGTTCATCTCAAGTATATATTATGATTTTCATGTCGCATGGTACATACATGTAATTAGGGGCCACAAGGGGCCAGAATGCTAAATCTTAGATGCTTTATATCTCGAAAGGGAGAAATATTTTGATAAGCAATATTGAACAAAAGATGTTCAAAATAATGTTCTGAACAGTATGCAACCTTTCATTTTTTGCTTAACGTCCCCATTAGGGAGTTGAACGGTTGCCCTTTAAATATTTCTTTTGCTAATATCTCAAAAACGAAAAAGAATTTATGAATAGTTGTTGAACAAAAAATCTTCAAAATCTTAAGAGCTTTAAGATGATATGAAAAAAGAGGGCCGATTCCTAAAATTAGGGGCCGTTAGGGGCAAAAGGCCGATTTTTTAAAGTCTTTAATGTTCAATGTCTTTTTACAGATTGTGGTAAATCATTATTTTAGAATGAAAATCGCAATCAAAATCTTATCTCATCTCATCAAGAATTGGACGGAAGACCCACTCGTTGCTCGCAACGAGATCTCATCTAGTTATTAAGGTCTTCCGTCTTCACGGAAGACCTTATAGTGATTCTACTGTTTCTTATTATTCTTATTATTATTTTTTTTTTGACAAAATTTTGTGCAGGCGATTTCTCGAAAACTATTCAGCGGTTTTTCATGAAACTTTCACAAAATATGTGTCATTATATGAAGTTGTTACATCCGAAGAGAAATTTGGAAAATTCGCTTCTGGTGCCAAGTTATGGACAATTTCCTGATTTTAAAATGCGATTTTGTCGCCCCTTTTTATCGAAAATGGCTAAGGATATGAACTGGAGACTTATTGGAGATGATAGATCATGACTTTGTGGTTTGCAGAATCGCCTTTTTGTGCGTCGTCAGTACTTCCGGTCGTTACGAATTGCAAACTTTAAAAAATCGTATTTTCTAACTTTTTTGTTTTTCAGTATTTTTCATTTATATTTGGTATGGTAATAGAGGCCCTCCGTATATTGCTTACTTTATAATTTGTTTGAATGCTAATAAATCTAAAGTCTAGATATTGGCATTCAAAAATCTGAAGCGGGTCCAAAATGGCGGCTGTCTCTGTCAACGCCGACATTTCGCAATAGGGGTTTACGGAGGCAACCGAGCGTTTGCCTGAACGAAAGTAGCATAAGGATAAATGAAATGTAAAGGAATACTTGGATTGTCACGACGTAGTTTCGTTGCAGTTCTGTGTCAAACTAATGTCTTCTATAATTGGTTTTGGCTGGTTTTAAAAGTAGAAAAACAAAAGACGATTTAGCAAAATGTGCAAATGAAATTCGATAACTTATACCTTTTGTACATCACGTAAAAACAGATCTTAAATCATAGTTATAAGTAATACTTTCTCAAAAAAGAATATCAATTAATATTGTCAGTATAAATCGTAACCACTGTTTTTCCTATGCACACTTGTGTCATATTAAACTAATAAAAAAGACAAAATAAGAAAACGATTTTTTTAAAGATCGCTTCATGGAGTTTATTTTAGCATTCTTGTCTCAAAGACCAGATTCAAGTTATTGAGCATAAATGATATCTGATTCCTTGACCATCGAAGGGCGAGCCATGTTTTCGCGTGGAAAGTTTCAACCTTTTTCGATTAACTAATCGGGATAGTTCAGTTTGGGGATAAACAGGAAATTGAAAAAAAAAATCACATCCGTTTCACCGCTTTAGTGTTACATGCATTTATACAATATGGAATTTTTTAAACGTGTTAAACATACTTTCAAATCTAGAATCTTAGGCTATAAGAACGTTCTTTTTTTAATTTATCTATTTAATAGAACATTCCATAGAAAAGCGCGAAGATTAACTCCTGGCGTTTGGCGATAAATTTTGGATAGTGACCTGCCTTTCATAATTTTTAGAGAGAAGCATATTAGTTAATATATACAAGAAGATTTAGAGTAGAGGCCGCGCTAGCGTAATATTTAGTGCGTTGGAATTTCATGCTAGCGACTTGGGTTCAATCCCCCTTGTGTGCAAATCTTTTTTTTTACTTTTTCAGCTCGATTTTACGTCTTCTTTCCGGAATCGGACGGAAGACCTCTCGTTGCTCGCAACGAGTTTCTCATCTAGTTATTATTCTTTTTTTTGACAAAATTTTGTGCAGGCGATTTCTCGAAAACTATTCAGCGGTTTTTCATGAAACTTTCACAAAACATGTGTCATTATATGAAGTTGTTACATCCGAAGAGAAATTTGGAAAATTCGCTTCTGGTGCCAAGTTATGGACAATTTCCTGATTTTAAAATGCGATTTTGTCGCCCTTTTTTTTCGAAAATGGCTTAGGATATGAACTGGAGACTTATTGGAGATGATAGATCATGACTTTGTGGTTTGCAGAATTGCCTTTTCGTGCGTCGTCAGTACTTCCGGTCGTTACGAATTGCAAACGTAAAAAATTCGTATTTTCTAACTTTTTTGTTTTTCAGTATTTTTCATTTATATTTGGTATGGTAATAGAAGCCCTCCGTATAATGCTTGCTATTTATTTTGTTTGAATGTTAATAAATCTAAAGTCTAGATATTAGCATTCAAAAATCTGAAGCGGGTCCAAAATGGCGGCTGTCTCTGTCAACGCAGACATTTCGCAATAGTGGTTTACGGAGGCAGCCGAGCGTTTGCTTGAACGAAAGTAACATAAGAATAAATGAAATGTAAAGGAATACTTGGATTGTCACGTCGTAGTTTCGTTGCAGTTCTGTGTCAAACTAACGTCTTCTATAATTGGTTTTGGCTGGTTTTTCAAAGTAGAAAAACAAAAGACGATTGTGCAAAATGTGAAAATGAAATTCGATACCTTATATCTTTTGTGCATCACGGAAAAACTTATAAGTAATACTTTCTCAAAAAAGAATATCAATTAATATCTAAATAAATCTTAACCACTGTTTTTCCTATGCACACTTGTGTCATATTAAACTAATAAATAAGACAAAAATAAGAAAACGATTTTTTAAAGATCGCTTCATGGAGTTTATTTTAGCATTCTTGTTTCAAAGACCTGATTCAAGTTATTGAGCATAAATGATTTCTGATTCCTTGACCATCAAAGGGCGAGCCATGTTTTTAGGGGAAACGTTTCAACCTTTTTAAATTAACTAATCGGAATAGTTCAGTAACTTCAGTTTAGGGATAAACAGAAAATTGAAAAAAAAATTCATAACCGTTTCACCGTTTTAGTGTTACATGCATATATACAATATGGAATTTTTAAAATGTGTTAAATATACTTTCTAAATCTCGAATCTTAGGCTATAAGAACGTTCTTTTTTTTAATTTCATTGAAGCTATCACACCTATTTAATAGAACATTCCAAAGAAAAGGCGCGAAGATTAACTCGTGGCGTTTGACGCTAAATTTTGAATAGTGACCTGCCTTTCATAATTCTAAGAGAGAAGCATATTCGTTAATATATACAAGTAGATTTAGAGTAGAGGTCCCGATAGCGTAATATTTAATGCGTTGGAATTTTATGCTAGAAGCTTGGGTTTAATCCTCCTTGTTTGCAAATCTTTTTTTACTTTTTCAGCTCGATTTTACGTCTTCTTTCCGGAATCGGGCGAAACGTTTCAACCTTTTTCGATTAAATAATCGGGATAGTTCACTTTGGTGATAAACAGGAAATTGAAAAACATTCATAACCGTTTCATCGCTTTAGTGTTACATGCATATATACAATAAGGAATTTTTAAAATGTGTTAAACATACTTTCTAAATCTCGAATCTTAGGCTATAAGAACGTTCTTTTTTAATTTCATTGAAGCTATCACACCTATTTTATAGAACATTCTAAAGAAAAACACGAGGGTTAACTCGTGGCGTTTGGCGCTAAATTTTGAATAGAGACATGCCTTTCATAATTTTAAGAGAGAAGCACATTTGTTAATATATACAAGTAGATTTAGAGTAGTAGAGGTCCCGATAGCGTAATATTTAGTGCGTTGGAATTTCATGCTAGCGACTTGGGTTCAATCCCCCTTATGTGCAAATCTTTTTTTTTACTTTTTCAGCTCGATTTTACGTCTTCTTTCCGGAATCGGACGGAAGACCTCTCGTTGCTCGCAACGAGTTTCTCATCTAGTTAAGGTCTTCCGTCTTCAGCGGAAGACCTTCTTGTTATTCTTAGGTTTCTTTTCCACTATTTTTATTATTTTTATTGTTTTTTTTCTTACCGATTTTGTGTACACGATTTCTCAGAAACGGCTTGCTCGATTTTCATGAAACTTTCAGGACTGATAAAGCATCAAACAAAGCTGATATATATTTTTTTGTTTTGATGACGTCACTTCCGGTTTTGAGATTTTTGCGATTTAGTGATTTTCAGGGGGTCAGTTTGTCCGCGAGTTTTCTCAAAAACGGCTTAAGATAGAAACTTGAGTTTTTTGAGCAATGATAGAGCAATGTCTGTAGATGTGACATACTTATTTCATTTTTACCGGAAGTGCTGCACGCCGACGCTCGCTATGGTCCAAAAATGGGCATGTCGAGAATTTTAAAATTTCTAACTCCTTTTCTTCGATATCTTTTCACATACAAATATTTTGTTAAGACATATAGAACAAAAGAAGTGTAAAATTACATGATCTTTCAAATGATATCTCGTAAAAAGGGCTGGCCCCTAAAATAAAGGGCCTAGAGGGGCCGAAAGTTTTTCATTTATATCTCAAAAAGTATTGAGAATTTGTTATACGTCTAAAAAGCAAAGTTGTTCAAAATGTCAAGCTTAATCTGTTGAAGTCGTCAAAATACGTCCGGCGACGTCACTTCCGGTCACACCGGAAGTCGTCAGAATATGCATATTTTTGCCGTTCTTGACATATTTTTGTGTAACATATGTATCTGGAAGCATAAAACTTCATTTTCTGTCCGTTGACATCACTTCCGGTCAAACCGGAAGTTACCGGAAGTAGCCAAAAATAGCTTATTTTTGAAGGTTTAAATACAAAATCAAAATTATAAAGTCAATGGAGACCACTTAGCTCATTTGCTTTCATTTGTTGACGTCACTTCCGGTCAAAACAGGACGGAAGACCTACTCGTTGCTTTGCAACGAGCTTTGCTCTAGTTATTATTATTATTCTTATTTTTTTCCCCAAAATTTTGTGCACGCGATTTCTCGAAAACTATTCAGTGGTTTTCAATGAAACTTTCAGGAATTATGCGTCATTATATGAAGTTGTGGCATGGATAGGAAAATTTGGAATACTCACCTTTGGTTCCAAGTTATTGACACTTTTCTGATTTTAAAATGCAATTTTGTCCCCCCTTTTTTTCGAAAATGGTTTAAGATATTAACTGGAGACTTGTTAGAGATGAAAGATGATGACTTTTAGATATGACGAATCACCTATTCGTGTGTCGTCGGTACTTCCGGTTGCTGCCGGAAGCGAAATTAAAAAGTCCGTATTTTCTAACTTTTTTGTTTTTCAATATTTTTCATTTATTTTTGGAATGGTAATAGTGACCCTTCTTATAATGCTTACTGTATGATTTGTTTGAATATTGATAAATCCAAACTCTAGATATTAACAATTAAAAATCTGTAGCGAGTCCAAAATGGCGGCCGTCTCTGTCAAATCAGACATTTCGCAATAGGGGTTTACGGAGGCAGCCGAACGTTTGCTTGAACGAAAGTTACATAGGGACAAATGAAATATAAAGGAATACTTGGATTTTCACGTCATAGTTACGTT
>NW_026930217.1:0-40913 GCF_032062105.1 Saccostrea cuccullata
ACTGCATGAGCTACATTAGGTATGTTGCCTGTACAGATTTCATGTTCAGTGGCTGTTCCATCAATGAAACGTATAAAGACGATCGCATCATTAATACAATAATTAATCATTTTGATCCTACTTTAAATGATTATATAAACAGATATTAATATAAACAATAACATTTCTTTCTTTGTTTGTTATAACTGAAATTAACGGTCGCAGCTATTGCAGAAAAAATTACATAACCCGCTAACGCAGGTTATGTATTTTTTCTGCAAAGCTGCTTCCGTTATTTCCAGTAATAACAAACAAAGAAAGCATTTTATTGTTTAAATAAACAATAAATACTTCAAAACAGTTGTTGGAATAATCAAACATAATTATTATACTTCACAAGGAGTCCTTCCTATAACAAATATCACAAGATTGGTAAATGAAACTCCAACTCAATAATCATCTTCATAGATGCATTAAGGTAAAGACTGATAGATAGAATTCGCATTTTAGCACGTGCTGTTTTTCCGGATTCCGCAACGCCGCCAAATAATAGTTGTTATTTACATAATATTGTCTCTTCGTTTAAAAGACAAAGTTTCCATACATATTAAATTTACGGTTCTCAAAATTGAAGCAACTTCATCAGAATTACGATGGAAGTGATATTAAAACCGACCATGAACACAATTTTGGCGAAACTACTCCTTGTGCACTGCATGCACGGCACCACGTGGGTGCCGGTACATGGGTATCTGCGCTTAATGTTGTTTTGAATAAAAGACCATGACCCTGCAGATCGATGTTAATTGGTATGATGGAAGTAGACAAAAATGCAGAACAGTTTTATTTTGTTTGCAGAGTCCGTGAGATACATCAGGTGAGTATTTACGACAATGGTGCATGTTTGTTTACCAACACTGGGTTTGGTGAACATGATAATTAAAGTCAGAATTGGAAAATTTTATATGGAAAAATATTAAGTAACCATAAGTTAATTAACGTGCGTGTAACGCATGGTTGCCCATAACATGTTATACGGACGTGAAACGTACGTAACATATACATGTATTCCAAAACGTACGTATGTCGTCACACGCATGTTATATGTACGTTGTGCCACATATGTGAAACATGTGTTTGGAATACAGTATGTGTTACATACGATTCATGTACGTGTAACATATGTTATGTGAAACCATACGTTATAGACGTACGTGGTACAATTAGCTGTGTAAGTATACATTGCTTGTTAATACGCCCATGTAATCTGCTCACATATATTGTACGGACTCTTTTATGCCAAATTTAGCTCACGAAATGTAATTGCTAAAGAGCACATACTTTATACATGTTTAAGGTTATAAACACTCTCTCTTACGTTTGCATAAATCATCAGTCATTTTGTTCCAGGTGCCGTTTGAGGTACAAATAATGTGTGAAGAGGTGATGGAAGATTCGTAACCCATGTCGCACGTGAATGAACAGTTACTTCCTATTACTCTTTGGCAATCTGACCCTAGTGTTCCATTAGGGATTGTTGATACACACAGTTGTACTGCAAACAATGATTTTTTTTTTAGAAAGAAACATGTTCAATTTTCTTTTCTATCGCCGAATTTAATAAACATTTTCAAAAATGTAAAATCACCGCATAAATCTGTAGTATCATGACTCCATTCACGATTTGTATTGCAGGTAATAGTTGGAGAAGAGGGGTTTATTTGGAAAGGACTAGTGCATTCATACTGACATGTATCTCCAATATGTGCCCGACAATTGATTAGATGACCCTCTTGTATTGTCTGTGAACATCTTGAACCTTCACAAATATACAGTTAACATGAAATTTAATTAAATGTCATGTGCAGCGTACATGTACCTTTACTGCTTCTAATTTAAAAGATCATTATTAACTAGATCTTTTTGTGAAACACTGATGCCCTTGTTTCTCAAATGCAATTCAAACTCCATGGTCAAGGACAAAATGATTTGTATCCAAAGGAAGAACGTGCAAAAAATCTAATCTAAATGAGATGATATCTTGTTTCATTAACTTGTTTTTCATTAAGAAGAAGGCATGGTTTTAGCTTTATTGCGCCCTAAAAATGTAATGGCATCAAAAAGTTTAAGCACTGGCTTAAATATTAGTGAAATAAATAAATCAGGAAAGAATATGGCATGAATGCTTACCATTCTGCAAATATGACGTCATTAACGTGAAGCATTTCTCTATTTTCAAAAGACTCAAAATGGCAAATTTCAAGGGTGATTTTCCTTTAGAAAACAGTGTCCACAGATGTCGCCCACGTTAATCTTTTAAGATTTTGTGCAAAATTCAATAACAAGTCACATATCTCAAGATCTTTGTGGGCGATGCCTGTGGACCATGTTATCTGAAAGAAAATTCCGTTGAAAATTGGTGTCTTCTGCAACTTCTTAAGAAAAAACGGGAAAATGCACATGTTTATGTCGTCATAATTAGCATTTAAAATCACATGTGAGAAAAATGACTTATATTATTTTTCTTCATTGAATTTCAATTATTTAAAAAGCATGAGTTTTCAATTTTTACACCAGTTTCCAGATTCATTTTTTAGAAAATCACAGGGCAAAATTTATATGGAAACCAAACCTTCTTCTTTGGATAAAGTTCATATGTAAAACTTGCCCCTGCGTATATAGTAATATGGAAGATATCAACCCTGTTTGTCGGTAAAAAAAAAAAAACATTATTGCCAGCTTTTGCGAGCTTTTCTGATCACAATTTGTCCGATGTCTGTCGTTGTCGTTGTTGTCGTTGTTATAAACTTTTCACATTTTCGACTTCTTCTCAAGAACCGCTGGGCCAATTTCAACCAAACTTGCCACCAAGAATTATTGGGTGAAGGGGAGTCAAGTTTGTTCAAATGAAGGGCCAGGCCCTTATTTAAGGGGAGATAATTAGGAATTAATGAAAATTTGGTGGTATCTTTTAATCTTCTTCTTTTCAAGAATCACTGTGTCAGGAAAGATGAAACTTATGGGGAAACGTCCTCAGGTATTATAGATTCAAGTTTGTTCAAATCATGATCCCCTGGGGAAGGGCGGGGCCACAATGGCCGACCAAAGTTTTACATAGAAATATATAGGAATATAATTAAAAATTCTTTTTCTCAAGAAATTTCAAAGCCAAGATTTGTTCTGGGATTACTTTTGGATTTAAACTTTTCAAAAATAAACCAATTTCTACTTTTTCCTAGCTACAGTGCTCAGGTGAGCGATGGGCCTCTTGTTAATGAATATCAAAGAAATTTGTGACAGGTACCCAATTCACAGCTTTCGTAAACATCGAGTGCAGGTTTGTCCAAAGTCGAGATCAAAATATACTATTGAATCATTTTTATTCGTGGGGGCCAATGTCCGTGGGTAGCCAAAAATTTCCTGGTTCCTGGGGACGTAATTTCGGTTGTAACAATTTCTATTTCGGTTTTCCTCCAAAGTTAAAACAAAGAAGGATAACTCCGTCAATGTTGCTTATTTAAGTTATCTCTCTTGTGAACACAAAAATGTACCGGCGGCTTGCACCGACAAATTACAGCCGTGAGGTCGCAGTTAATTATCAGTTAATAATAAAATAAACTAAAATCACAATTTTCTTAATAATGAAATAAACTGAAATCACGAAAATTTTTCTAAACCAAAACCATTTTTAACGATTTTGATTGTAAACTGTTTAACGTCGTCTCGAAACATATTTTTCACTTAGATGGAGACGTCACCACTTGCTGATGATGAGCTGAAAATTGTGACCTATGCTCGGCATTCAAGGCCATTGAGCAGGTAGGGTTCTCTTTCGTGCCAACACCTACTGCGACAGTAGTACCTCAGTTAATACGGTCTCATCCGAAGGACCTGTCTCCACGTCCCATATCGGGATTCGAACCCGCGGTGTAAGAACCAAATCCTTATTTTTGCGACTCAAGAGCAGGCGCTCTAACCAAAGTAATCCATCAACTGTTAAAGCCAGTGCTCCTTGAAAAATACTATTAAGTACTGTGAAAAATGTAATAATTTGTAAGATATTCTATCTTATTACATGTAGGACTTCCAGGATTTTCCTGGAGAATTTTTTTTTTAAATTACTGAAACAGTAAATGTCCCTTCAAGTTTGCATTCAAGTCTATGCAAACAAGTATAATTTTGAAAATAATAAAAGAAATACTAAGAATATATATAAATAATTATTATGCTTCCTGTGTGTTTGTCTCTATATACAGTAGCCCATACCCTACTATTCTCGCATAGTGTTCTAAGGGTTTATATAGCGTAAGCATACTATGCCGAAATAGTGCGCGGCTTTCATTTCTGATGAAAATCCGACCACGCCCTTATCGGGGAGCGCACTCACAAACCCGAGATTGTCAGGTGGCAGAGGATAGTTTCGAATAAAGTACCGGTCAAAAAATAGAAAAAACAGAGAAACCTGAGGTTTGAATGCATATTATAGGTAATTTTATAGCTAGAATATTTTATGGGTGCATTTGGAGGGACTTGGTGGCCTTGTATATTTTATTGAAATATGACACTTTAGTGTCACTACTACTGTATATGGGATATGGACTAGAAATACGAAACTAAGCTCAAAACTCGCTCTACCGGTATTTCACCAGAAAAGCGGGGTGGGTTCACAGGATGAATTGTAGCTTGAAAACGAGGTGGTTGAGCCATTATCTCTTGCTGTTCATTGGTATGTACAAATGTTATTCTGCAATTTGTGTGGTAGCTTAGGTCAGGCGCACGGGCCTGGAAGCAGATGCGGCTGCGGCGAAATAGTGAAAATAGGCTTGATTTACTTGAAATTTTGAGATTGTCCCTGCGCCATCTTTAGGGCTCATTCTGTAAGTTGTACATGTTTTATTCCTAAAAGCTTCAAATTTCTCAAGGGACTACTTCATACTATTATTACATGTAGAGGGAATTTAAAATTTTTCAATGCACAATTTTAAAGCAGCTCAATATTAAGTAAACCGTCAGTCAAACGTTTTGATTGCAAAAAAAACTATCCTCTGCCACCTCAGTCCGAAAACTATCAGTAGATTATACCTAAAGCATGGAACGTTCAAAATTAAAGAAAAAGATTATGACGTACAGGTGACGTTATAATAGAGTGGACGATTGTAACAGGTGATTAAACATTGGGAATGCAGAAAATATTGCCGTTTTTATACAGAAACAACAGTCAGCATAAAAATAACAATCGTGTTGTGCCTTGCATGCACTAAGCCTACGTATAATCTACAGATAGTTTTTAAGAATAGTATTTGAGTAAGAAGGGGGTTGCAAGAAACTATTTCAGAAGGATTATTTTGTTTATTTTTAATCTTAAGTGTAAAATATTTGAAACTAAGTTTAAATATATTATAGTACAATATCAAAGATAACGGCGTTTGTGGCGTAATCGATAGTGCGTCGGACTGATAATCTCGGGATCGTGAGTTCGCTCCCCGGTATGGGCGTTGTCGGATTTTCTTCAGAAATGGAAGCCGTGCACAATTACTGCATAGTATGCGTACGCTATAAATCCTTAGAACACTATGCGAGAATAGTAGGGTCTGGGTTATTTAAGAAATATGGTATCATTTTTAAACATCTATCGGGATATAATTACAGGTTGGTCACGAGATTAAATTCCATAAAGCCCGAATTATTACCGTCTTCCTTGAAAGACGGTATTATAAAGTTGAAGTTTTTTACAGTCTTCGGACTATGCACTTCCTCTCTTTTGCGATTGGTAGAAATTGCATGATGAGAAAATTATCAATTATTTCATTGGTGGAAATGCTGTTCAATGCAAGGGAGATAACTTTCTGATGGTTTAATTTTCGTACGACTTAACATTTTTTCAATATTTCCAATCTTTAAAAAAATGACAAAACGAACAACAAAATCAGCAGTAATTAATTCTTAATAACAATATTTTTAATAGCAATAACTAAAAAGGTATCTTTATTTTCATCAAGTTGCAAATAAGATTTGACTTTTATTGCTTACTGGCTTTACAATTTGTATTAATCTTTTCCCTTTATTTGTTTGAAGAAGGTAACATTTTTACAGAATCGGCCGGGGTTTGCCGAAGGTCTCGATCAGTTTACGGAGATGACCGAGCGACAACCGCGGTAGGGCTAATACCAGTAAGAAGCTAATGTAGAAATACGAAATCAAGAAAATCAAAAGATTTATACGACCTGAAAGATGTAGATCAGTTTACTGTTTAAGGTTTTTGCTAAAGACGGTAAGCTTTTTTAAAAAGCTCTACTTTGATGAATTTACTCTCGTACCAACCCGTAATGGACATTTGCGGAATAGCGTTCAGCGAACCGCGGACTTTTGACTTCAGACATTTAAAGACGGACTTTTTAAAGTGAGCCGTTTAAAAAATAAACAAAAATACATAAATTTATAAGAAATCATCTGAAAATGTATAGGCCTCTGATAAATTATGAAATTAATTAGAAAGTTTGCAAATAATTTATTTGTGAAAATCGAACTGTCTCGAAATAACATATTTTAGTATGCATTATTTAATTGAAAAGTATCAAATATCAAGAATATGAAGTACAAACGACTACAGTCTCAGAAAATGATTTGTACAGAGGCGAAAATTTCAGTTTCACTTTGAATTTATTTCTAATTTGCAAACTGAATGTACTACTTCCGATCAAAGTGATTCACTGTGAATAAACCTTAATAAATAAGGGATGTTTTACTCTCTGCGTGCACAAATTTGGGTCATATATTACTTGCATTTTACTTTTCAATTCCCATTTGCTTAACCATTTTTCGTTGGAAAATGAATTGAGTAGAAAGCATAAATTTTGTCAAAACTTTCATTTAATATTTTACTGTATAAAACTTGTACTAAATTTGCCTATTTTAAAGACAGTGGACAATTTAGAAATCAAGTTTAATGGCAATAAATAAAAGCTTTCCCTCAAAGATAAAAGAAAAATGGTTTTTTTGTTGAATATTGAATAAAAGAAATGTTGAAAGTTCTAAAAGCTTAATGTTTCCAGTTATTTGATATATAAAATATGTACTGAAGAGACACATTGATTTTGAAAATTCGTGTTTTCTTTGGGAGGGGGGTGTTACAACTTACCTGCAAAAATGTTGACAACCAGAAAAAGGAGAATATTCTAATTTAACTCGAGGGAGGGGAATAAATATGAGGAAGAGGGGGGGGGAGGGGTTAATTTCCATCTTAAGATACATCTGCACATGATAGTTTCACTGCCTATACAAGTACTGTACGAAACAGTGTGTGCTTTTGGGAGGGTGAGATCAACTGGCTTTTTATTTAACGTATTATACCCTAATTTTGTTAAACCAAATAAGAGTTTGAGTTCTGATAATAAGTCTTTACATAAGCCTTGCTTATTGAAATGGATTAAACCAGATTATTGAAATTGGTATAAATCTGAGAAAGCTGAGTAGATCAGAAACTGCATCATGTTTCCAGCAAAGTCAAATGTACACCACTCTCTATTTGTTTCAAATTCGATATACATTAGGACATATCCTTTTCCCTTTTTCGGGAGGAGGGGGAAGTCAAGCAGGCATATAGAAAACAGTTCTTAAAACTGAAAAATCTTGAAAGTCAAATATCAATATAATATAATTCAAAAGACTAAGAATAATTAGATAAAGAAGTAAACAAGAGAGAAAAAGAAAATACATTTTCGATGTGAGTTCCGATTTCAAAGAGACTGACTGAAACGCTAAAGTAATCAAAGTGTTCCTCATTTCCTATTTATAAATGTCACAGAATTGAAATGTTTATTGATAGCCATAGTATCAAATGACATTACATTATTAATTCAAACGAAAAAGTGATTTATAAATTCTACACTTTGAGATGCTCCCCCTTATTTAAAGTCCGAAGACTTAAGTCTGTTGTCCACTGTACGCTGTTCCGCAAATGTCCAATTATAGCCCGATAGATGATTAAAAATGATACCCTATTATTTATATTTACATTTGTGAATTATTCATACTTTATATTTGCCTGATTGTGACTTTTAACGTATGAACTGCTTTATTTTTCAAACCCAATGGCATGTATGTAATCCACTGAACGCGTGTCGATCCTTTATGACAGATAAATTACGTCGAACGTTTATCCATACGCACATCTATGACCTACTGACCCCGTACCTGTATTTATACAGTTATACATTGTAGATATGCATTGCTTTCAGTAGTGTTATATAAAGAAAAACATTGCAAATGTAAATATATAGAGACAAACTGACAGGAAGCATTATGCAACTGCACCCTATATAAAACCCTGACTTTAGCATAGTGCACGCAAAACACAACACTAATGTTATTATTATGCTGACTGTTGTATAAATATGACAATAATTTTTCCATTTCCAATGTTTCATCGCCTTTCACATTCATGTAAGTAAAGTCTTATTATGACGTCATGTTGTGCTACATATAGGTCATAATCTGTGCTGTTTTATTTTAAATATTCCCAGCATTAGGTATAATGAAAGGGCCCTTAAGGTGAAATTTTCATTAAATGACTTTTTGGTGAATTTTGATAGCCGGTCTCTTTCTGAATGCAAATATACATATAAATTTTGAAAATATCTCACTTTTTCAGTATTTTATGAGCATTTTAGTGAGGCGTTCCAAAAACAACTTTGACGCTACTCACTGAAAACGTAAAGACGCCTGCGTCTAATTCATTTTTCAGAAATTTTAAAAATTAATAATTTAATTAAAAGAATTTCTGAAAAATCAATTAGACGCAGGCGAAGTCATTACATTTTAAAAAATTATGTTATTTTAATAACCTCAAACGTTTTGAGAATTCAAAACTTGAGAAAGTATTCATTTTTTTCTTCCAAGCGACTAGTATATAACTATTCCTAAGGAATTTCGTATATTATTATTTTTATACTATTTTAGAGCAGATATAGTTATTTTGTAAAAGGAGTTTCTAGACAGAATCTAGGAATACTAATAGTTTATGCGTGTAACATAATCAATAGGAAAATAATATTTGTTGAAATCCATACAAATTATTTTTTTTATATAAAATAATCTAATTCGAATTATAAAATATATAAAGCACTCGGACACTTAAGGATTAAAGGAAATATATACAGAGAGAGAATCCCATGCAGAATGGCACCGCGCGCAAAACGGGACACCCCCTCGCAAAAAGCACATCGATCCCGATATTAAAAAAAATCATATGAGTCAGCATTCACTCACCAACAAACATGCACTGTTGCAACCACTATTGAAATAACGACCACTATTGAAATAATTATATCAATAGTGGTTGAGAGTGCATTTCAATAGCAAACATAGTTAGTAACCACTATTGAAATACGACCACTATTGAAATAATTATTTCAATAGTGGTTGAGAGTGCATTTCAATAACAAACATAGTTAGTAACCACTATTGAAATACAACCACTATTGAAATAATTATATCAATAGTGGTTGAGAGTGCATTTCAATAACAAACATAGGTAATAACCACTATTGAAATACGACCACTATTGAAATAATTATATCAATAGTGGTTGAGAGTGCATTTCAATAACAAACATAGGTAATAACCACCATTGAAATACGACCACTATTGAAATAAATATTTCAATTGTTGGTGAGAATGCATTTCAATAACAAACATAGGTTGCAACCACCATTGAAATAATGTTCACTTTTAAAATAATGATTTCAATGTGGATAAAATTATTGATTTTAATAGTGGTTTGAACAATGAATCCAATATATATTGAAATAATTATTTCAAAAGTTACTGACGTTGTGAAACTTTTCTTATAATACTGGTAGTTTTTCAATAGTGGTTGAAACCTATGTTTACCATATAGAAATGCACTCTCACTCACTGTTAAATAATTATTTCAGTAGTGCTCATATTTCAATAGTGGTTGAAACATATGGTTATTATATAGAAATGCAGTCTCACCCACTATTGAAATAGTTATTTCAATAGTGGTTACTAACTTTGTTTGTCATTGAAATGCGCTCTCAGCCACTATTGATATAATTATTTCAATAGTGCTCGTATTTCAATAGTAATTGCTAATTATGTCTGTTATTGAAATGCACTCTCAACCACTATTGAAATAATTATTTCAATAGTGGTCGTAATTCAATAGTGGTTACCAACTATGTTTGCCATTGAAATGCACTCTCAACCACTATTGATATAATTATTTCAATAGTGGTCGTATTTCAATAGTGGTTACTAACTATGTTTGCTATTGAAATGCACTCTCAACCACTATTGATATAATTATTTCAATAGTGGTCGTATTTCAATAGTGGTTACTAACTTTGTTTCTCATTGAAATGCGCTCTCAGCCACTATTGATATAATTATTTCAATAGTGCTCGTATTTCAATAGTGATTGCTAATTATGTCTGTTATTGAAATGCACTCTCAACCACTATTGAAATAATTATTTCAATAGTGGTCGTAATTCAATAGTGGTTACCAACTATGTTTGCTATTGAAATGCACTCTCAACCACTATTGATATAATTATTTCAATAGTGGTCGTATTTCAATTTTGGTTACTAACTATGTTTGCTATTGAAATGCACTCTCAACCACTATTGATATAATTATTTCAATAGTGGTTGTATTTCAATAGTGGTTACAAACTATGTTTGCTATTGAAATCCACTCTCAATCACTATTGATAAAATTATTTCAATAGTGGTCGTATTTCAATAGTGGTTTCTAACTATGTTTGCTATTGAAATGCACTCTCAACCACTATTGATATAATTATTTCAATAGTGGTCGTTATTTCAATAGTGGTTGCAACAATGCACGTAACCTTGTTCCATATAATTGTTACGATAGGATGAAAAACACCATGTATTTTCTGTATCATCGAAAAATTCAATTGGAAAATAAATTCAGATACGCCAAGATATGTAAACTTTTTTATATTAAAACGTTTGTTCCGTTTATAAAAAATCATGAATTAAAAATATACTATACGTTCGCTACTTCCATGCAAGCGGATTTTAAAACTTTTACTTTTTTGAATATTTTATTTAAAATTCTTAAAGCTCTAAGTTTCCATTGATTAAACAATTCATTTTTTCGCCTGTCTTATAGTTATGGAGTAGAAACATCGTAAATAGGCAAAAACATGTACAATGTACTTGTAAAGGATTCTCTTATGAATTGTTTATATACCGTACCTTAAAGCTGACATGAACTCTTAAAAAGGCATCGTTTTTCATCTTTGTACGACTTACTACATTCCTGTACGCCTTTGTCCGCCATATTTCTTCGATTCCGCCATATCTAACCGAAAAATTTTGGTCACCTGTACCTGCTATATATATAGCCTTGTACGATTGCTTCACTTGAGTGATTTTGATTTTCTAGCCTGACTGTCGACATGAACACATCTCCGATAACAAAGTTTTTAGAAGTCCATAAACTGACAAATGCATGTTTGAAAAGTAAAAATTCAACAAAAAAATAGAACTATACCAAGAATTAAATTATTTTTGAAAGCATTTGCTGCAATATAGAAAATAAACTAATACGGAATACATACATGTACATCAAACACCTATGCAGGTCGAGAAAACGCGTCAGACGCAGTGATAAAAACATTTACCTGATTACTGCTATCGATACAGGGATGTGCACATGTCGAAAGAATTATCCTATTTTACTTTTATTGAAAAATGCATCTCAGTAGTCATGTAATCCATTCCTAACTCAACAGTAAAAGATGAAGGACACACGTGGCCCATGCCGATCATTTTATTTGGTCAGGGAAAGTATCAAAGGTTGAAAGCTCAGTGGGGTTGATTGAAAAAAAAATGCAATTATTTTTTTTTTCAAAAATAAACATTACTCTTGTCTGTACATGTTGTAAATAAAATTTACGATTAAGTACATGGTTTAACTTTATCAAATTCATTAAAAATAGCAGGCATTATTATGAATCATTCACCTTTTGAAGATATTTTCCCGTGATATAAGGGGGGGGGGGGGGGGATAAAACATGCATAACACTCTCATAAAAATAATGTAAGAAAAACGTCTGAAACAGATTGGATTTCTTAATGATCAATTATTATCAAATAAATACTGTGTATTGGCTTTATTAGACCTAATATATTTTGATTTAAAGTTATTTATAATTTTATGCACTATGAAAGAAAAAGTGAGCACGTTCACATACCCCACGCTCCCCCAAAGGTCGAAGTGCTAAAAATTCCAAGAAAAAATAAAGGAATTGTAATTTCCTTGTAATATGCACATCTATACACATTGTGTCCTAAATATCTGCAAAGTTTGACGAAATTGTATGCAGCGGTTTATGAGGAGTTGCACTGACAAATTGCTCACCTCTATATTCAATATTCAAAAATCTAAATGTAAAGTGCGGAAATTCCCGGAAAAATAAAGAATTCGGAATTTTTTGGTGATTTGCAAATCTACACACACATTGTCTCCTATAAATATCTGCAAAATTCGACAAACTTCTGTACAGTGGGTTATGAGAAGTTGCACTGACCAAAAAAAATAAAAATTAAAAAAAACTGACTGACGGGTCAAAAACATTATACCTCACGCGTGGGGTATAATAAACGAGTTTGATTCTTTGGTACAATGAAATTGAAAATAGAATTTAATGTGAATTAAATTTCTAGAATAAATTAATGATTATTAGACAAAGCATATAGGAAGAGAGAGTAAACTCTTCGTGAAAATTAGCTTTTTAAAAATTCCGTTGTTTGTTGTCCAAGTTCGACACATACGTTTGAGAAGGTATTCGAGAAAGTTCCCAATGTTCCCATTCCTGTGATTTATATTTCACGTTTATTATATCCCCCGCCTGAAAAGTGGGAGGTAGTCGTTATGTCCGTTCGTCTGTCTTTTACGATTTGGGGTAACCATCTCTTATCCGCAAATCCTCTTACACCACTTAGAGAAATTTAATGAAACTTTCAAAGAAGCTTAAGTTTATTACATATTACCATTATGCACCTCCTTTTTTACATTTTGATCTGACCTGTATGGGTTTAGCGAAAAATGGACTTTGCCATTATAACCATATGGGAGGCAGGGGGTATCATTTATTGAGTTCATTGCTCATAATACATGCACGTCTAGTTTCTCTTTCAATCTGGGCGTTTGGATTAATTCCCTGTCCAAAGTAAAATTATTATTCAATTTATGAAGTTTCGACATCCCGCCTGAAAAAAATCCTTGATCTGTCCTAAGGCATAATAAATGGTACAGCACCAAGTGTGTAGAATTTTATACCAATCATTGCCCCAACGGGTGGTTACAGAGAGAGAGAGAGAGAGAGAGAGAGAGAGAGAGAGAGAGAGAGAGAGAGAGAGAGTTCAATATACATAAGAATGAATAATAATTATCCGTATTCAACCAGTGCCAAGTATCCCTACCCTAGCTTTTAAAATTATCTCCCAAATTCACCTACAGAAATTATTTATATATGTAAAAAAAAAATATCTAGACTATCAGGCAGGGATGCTGAAATCTCGAAATACTTCCTGTAACAACATAATTATAAAACAGTTACACTCCTCAAAATGCACATACTTTGTGGTCGGAGTGACACATTTTAAAAGAATCTCAAAACTGAATTCGGCAGAAATGTCTGTCTTCCAAGAATATTTAAATAACGGTCATGTCAATTATTTTTTATAACCCCCCCCCCCCCCCTCCGTCCAAAAAATCAAATGCCTAAATGTCAATCTGAACAGGGGATGGCCTTTCTCCGTGTGTGTGTGTGTGTTAAAGAATGTATAGATGTACACATAAAAATTTGTATTCTGGTTAATTGCTTTTAAGATTTACAGTAAATTATAGCCGTACATCAAATTACATATTGTACTTTGTTTAGATTTGAGATTAGTACTAAAATAATCAGTTATAATTGACAAATGAATTTTACGACGCAAACCAACTGCAGACTATATACATGACTTTGTATAGAATGTATATAAGAGCTACATGCATATAAACAATTCACAATTATAGCTTATGAACATCAGTTATAATACCCCCCCCCCCTTTCAGCCGCGCAAATACCAAATAACTTCTCTTTCCACTTTTGATATTTTCCCTGACCAAAATCAGATCAGCAAGGACTAAGTGTATCGTCGTGCTAGTGTGTACGGAGTAATGACAGTGTGTTTACTATTGAACTTTTATGGAGTTTATTTCTTTTTTGTGATGCATATTTCAATAAATGGAATTCAGAGTGTATTTCACTTGACTTGTGCACATCTTCGAACCGATGCAGTAACCTTATTACCAGGTATGGGTACGTTTACAACGTTCGAGGCGTTTTCTCGATATGCATCAATTGCATAGGGCCTGCAAATCAAAGACGTTGGTTGGTTTGTTCCATTCAAATGATATAATTTCAAAATGTGTTTGCAAATTTTACTGCTTTTTATTTCAAGTTTATTCTGCATAAATCGGCGCACTGTAAAAATACGTACTCATGCATCTAAATTTCTCTTCCAAACTTGCATTTTTTTTTCTTTTGATTAAAATCAATATCATTAAAAAATATGATTATTATGTTGTTTATTTTGTTTCTGAAATGTCTTGATCACCTCATGTGTTCTCATATGCTTTACCATCGGATATGTGCACAAGTCGATACCCAAACCAAAAAATCATTCCAGTGTAACGAGCGCATTGTGGTATACATCGTTACAATGAGACAATGTATCTGAAAGAGATATGGCGGAATACGGCTATAGTTGGTATGAAACAAGTCGTACATAGATGAAAATGTTGCGTTTTTAAGAATTCATGTCAGCTTTAAGTTAAAACTTTCTTTGAATTTATACCTCAAACTGAAACCGTCTTTTAACTTCTTACTTTTTTAAAAGTATACCATAATTAACATAGTTACAAATATTTCTGCACCATAACATTTTTTTTAAAATTTTGTGTCACCTGTACCCTGTTTAAAGGTGACATGAACTCTTAAAAAGCCACCATTTTTCATCTTTGTACGACCTACTACATTCCTGTACGCCTTTGTCCGCCATATTTCTTCGATTCCGCCATTTTTAATTGAAAAATTTTGGTCACCTGTACCTGCTATATATAGCCTTGTATGATTGCTTCACTTGAGTGTTTTTCTAGCCTGACTGTCGACATGAACACATCTCCGATAACAAAGTTTTTAGAAGTCCTTAAACTGACCAAATACATGTTTGAAAAGTAAAAATTCAACAAAAAATTGAACTATACCGAGAATTAAATTATATTTGAATGCATTTGCTGCAATATAGAAAATAAACTAACACGGAATACATACATGTACATCAAACACCTATGAAGGTCGAGAAAACGCGTCAAACGCAGTGATAAAAACATTTACCTGACTACTGCTATCGATACAGGGATGTGCACATGTCGAAAGAATTATCCTATTTTACTTTTATTGAAATATGCATCTCAGAAGTCATGTAATCCATTGCTAACTCAACAGTAAAAGATGCTTGGACACACGTGGCCCATGCCGATCATTTTATTTGGTCAGGGAAAATACCAAAGGTTGAAAGCTCAGTGGGGTTGATTGAAAAAAAAATGCAAGTAATTTTTTCAAAAATAAACATTGCTCTTGTCTGTACATGTTGCAAATAAAGTTTACGATTAAGTTCATGGTTTGACTTCATCAAATTAAAAAAAAAAGCAGGCATTATTACGAATCATTCACCTTTTGAAGATATTTTCCCGTGATATAAGGGGGGGGGGGGGGGTGTAATAGAACATCCATAACACTCTCATAAAAATAATGTAAGAAAAACGTCTGAAACAGATTGGATTTCTTTATGATCAATTATTATCAAATAAATACTGTGTATTAGCTTTATTAGACCTAATATAATTTGATTTAACGTTATTTATAATTTTATGCACTATGAAAGAAAAAGTGAGCACGTTCACATACCCCACGCTCCCCCAAAGGTCGAAGTGCTCACGGGCACTGGAAGTTAATGTACATATATTACATTAACTTCCAGTGCCCGTGGAAGTGCTGAAATTCCCAGAAAAAATAAAGGAATCGTAATTTCCTTGTAATATGCACATCTATAGTATACACATTGTGTCCTAATTATCTGCAAAGTTTGACGAAATTGTGTGCAGCGGTTTATGAGGAGTTGCGTTGACAAACTGCTCACCTGTATATTCAAGATATGGCAAAAATCTAAATGTAAAGTGCGGAAATTCCCGAAAAATAAAGAATTCGGAATTTCCTGGTAATGTGCAAATCTACACACACATTGTCTCTTATAAATATCAGCGAAGTTTGACAAAACTCTGTACAGTGGTTTATGAGAAATTGTAGCTGCAGATCTGTAGCTCTCCGAAAAAATATATATTGATAGACCGGATATCCGTTCAATCAATATATATTTTTTCGGATAGCTACAGATCTGCAGCTAGAGAAATTGCATTGACCAAAAAAAAAAAAAAAGACTGACTGACGGGGCAAAAACATTATACCTCACGCGTGGGGTATAATAAACGAGTTTGATACTTTGGTACAATGATAATGAAAATAGAATTTAATGTGAATTAAATTTCTAGACATAAATAATTAATGATTATTAGAAAAAGCATATAGGAAGAGAGAGTAAACTCCTCGTGAGAATTCCACATTCTACCTAAAACTAGCTTTTTAAAAATTCTCTTGTCTGTTGTCCAAGTTCGACACATACGTTTAAGAAGGTATTAGAGAAAGTTCCCAATGTTCCCATTCCTGTAATTTTTATTTTTAACGTTTATTATATCCCCCGCCTGAAAAGTGGGAGGTAAACGTTATTTCCGTTCGTCTGTCTGTTACGCTTTGGGGTAACCATCTCTTATCCGCAAATCCTCTTACACCACTTAGAGAAATTTAGTGAAAATTTCAAAGAATCCTAAGTTTAGTACATATTACCATTATGCACCTCCTATTTTACTTTTTGATCTGACACGTATGGGTTTAGCGAAATATGGACTTTGCCATTATAACCATATGGGAGGCAGGGAGTATCATTTAGTGAGTCCATTGCTCATAATACATGTACGTCTAGTTTCTCTTTCAATTTAGGCGTTTGGGTTAATTTCCTGTCCAAAGTAAAATTATTATTCAATTTATGAAGTTTCGACATCCCGCCTGAAAAAAATCCTTGATCTGTCCTAAGGCATAACAAATGGTACAGCACAAAGTGCGTAGGATTTTATACCTATCATTGCCCCAACGGGTGGTTACAGAGAGACAGAGAGAGAGAGAGAGAGAGAGAGAGAGAGAGAGAGAGAGAGTTCAATATACAAAAGAATAAATAATGATTATCCGTATTCAACCAGTGTCAAGTATCCCAACCCTAGTTTTAAAATTATCTCCCAAATTCACCAAAAGAAATTTTATATATATATATATATATATATATATATATATATATATATATATATATATATATATATATATATATATATATATATATATATATAAAATGCCTAGACTATCAGGCAGGGATACTGAAATCTCGAAATATTTCCTGTAACAACAGTTACATTCCTCAAAATGCACATACTTTGTGGTCGGAGTGACACATTTAAAAAAAAAAAATCTCAAAACTGAA
Organism: Saccostrea cuccullata; assembly: GCF_032062105.1. Classification (NCBI taxonomy): domain Eukaryota; kingdom Metazoa; phylum Mollusca; class Bivalvia; order Ostreida; family Ostreidae; genus Saccostrea; species Saccostrea cuccullata. The sequence goes on from NW_026930217.1 coordinate 17,673, forward strand.
TTCGGCAGAAATGTCTGTCTTCCAAGAATATTTAAATAAAGCTCATGTCAATTATTTTTGTATGCCCCCCCCCCCCCCCCCGGTCCAAAAAATCAAATGCCTAAATGTCAATCTGAACAGGGGATGGCCTTTCTCCGTGTGTGTATGTGTTAAAGAATGTATAGATGTACAAATAAAAATTTGTATTCTGGTTAATTGCTTTTAAGATTTGAAGTAAATTATAGCTGTATATCAAATTACTTTGTTTGATTTAAGATTAGTACTAAAATATTCAGTTATAATTGACAAATGAATTTTGCGACGCAAACCAACTGCAGACTATATACATGACTTTGTATAGAATGTATATTAGAACTACATGTAGATAAACAATTCACTATTATAGCTTATGAACATCAGTTACAATACCCCCCCCCCCCCCTTCAGCCGCGCAAATACCAAACAACTTCTCTTTCCACTTTTGATATTTTCCCTGACCAAAATCTGATCAGCACGGACTAAGTGTATCGACGCGCTAGTCTGTACGGAGTATTGACAGTGTGTTTACTATTGAGCTGTTTATGGAGTTTATTTCTTTTTTGTGTTGCATATTTCAATAAATGGAATTCAGGGTGTATTTCACTTGACTTGTGCAAATCTTCGAACCGATGCAGTAACCTTATTACCAGGTATGGGTACGTTTACAGCGTTCGAGGCGTTTTCTCGATATATGCATCAATTGCATAGGACCTGCAAATCAAAGACGTTGGTTGTTTTGTTCCATTCAAATGAGATAATTTCAAAATGTGTTTGCAAATTTTACTGCTTTTTATTTCAAGTTTATCCTGCATAAATTGGCGCACTGTAAAAATACGTACTCATGCATCTAAATTTCTCTTCCAAACTTGCATTTTTTTTCTTTTGATTCAAATCAATATTCATTCAAAAATATGATTATTATGTTGTTTATTTTGTTTTTGGAATGCCTTGATCACCTCATGTGTTCTCATATGGATATGTTTTAATATCGGAGATGTGCACAAGTCGATACCCAATCCAAAAAATCATTCAAGTGTAACGAGCGCATCGGGGTATACATCGTTACAATGAGACAAGGTATCTGAAAGAAATATGGCGGAATACGAATATAGTTGGTATGAAACAAGTCGTACATGGATGAAAATGTTGCGTTTTTAAGAATTCATGTCAGCTTTAACTTGAACACAACATTTGTATATTTTTTCCAAGGGCCGCTACTATGATCTGAAAAAAATGATTTAATATGTATATTGTATGATATAATCAAACGAGATGGTGAATTGTGCTGTTCTTTTCTCTTTCTTATATATGTTCACTAAACGCTGTGCTTGACTTTTCTTAGCTGCAGATCTGTAACGTTATGGTTTTACATATTTGTCTTTGACCATGGTCAAAGACAAATATGTAAAATTATAACGCTACAGATCTGCAGCTAGACTTTTCTGTGCGAAATTACAGTTCCATTAAAATTTTGACGAAATCTATTTGAAACTGAAACTGAATAATTTAATACTAGTATATTTTTACGCAAGAACGACAGGCCCGTAGGGAGCCATAAATTAGGTGTGTGTGCAGGGGGGGGGGGGGCAGCTATATTTTTGCACTTTCAACTACCAAATATTCCTTGACAAGCAAAACAAAATTTTCCACGCGTCCATGAAAGGTCATTTATTCATTTTTTCCTTCGTAACAATGGCTAATTGACTTGACAGCTTATAGGTTTTTTTTCTCATTTCGATGCGATTGTCTCATCCACTAATGAAATATTACGTCCAGCACACGTCCATGCTTTTTGTATGAGGCGATGCTTTTAATTAAGTAATAATATACCGCTCTAATTTGACTCTCATTCGCTTAAAATATTTATGCAAACCATTGTTTTCCTAGTTATTACTTAAAAACATACCAAACATATTATAAAAACCCACACATTTGACTCGTAGTATCTTCTCCTGTCCCCACACACTCATTTGAAAAGGGGGGGGGGGTCAGCAAGAAAAAAAATAAATTTATCTTAAAAAAAAAACTACTCAACCAAAAAAAAGGGAGAGGGGGGTTGTGGAAACTCGAATCCAATTTCGCCGTTGGGGGTGGGGGTGGGTGGTTAGGTTGAATCTTCTTTCAGTATCAAATTTTTTAATCAAACATAATACACTGCCTTATCCTTTTGTAGTACACGAATTTGACTATGCCGCAACAAAAAGTGTGTATCTGTGTGTGTGGAGGGGGGAGGGGGGTGCGGACTTTCAATGTAGCTCCCCCCGTTGCTACTTGCGTGGACTGTAATGGCCAATATTTTCTTTAAAAGTAGAATTATTTGTGTTTGTTTATTAATTCCTTTCCGTAGAGTCATGTTACATGTAGGATTATGATATACTAATAAAGTCTTATCTCGATTTAAACAAAACTTTAAGAAATTAATGTCGATAGAGATACGCGGGGTATTTTGATACATGTATCAGATTTGAAGATTTCAACGCAGAACGTGACTTATTTATTTCAAATCATGAATTCAATAGTCAGTGAAATATATTTCACGCACATTTTCATTACTTATGGAAATTACACCTATAACCACTTGTCACATACTTTTTGCTCTATCTATAGTAATGTATTCTTAATACATGTACCCATACATCTAACTTGTACGTCTTTTCGCTTACTGTAATCTATATAGTTTTTTTTTCGTTTGGTTTATAAATATCCTCATTCATAATATCACTGTCGATGCAATATTGTTAATTCCACCAACATACGGTATAATGCTTTTGGGAAAAGTCTACACTAGCTGTATTTAATTTCTTTACATATTGCAATACAGGCTCGAGTAGGATTCCATTCAATCATTTCATCGGAAAATTTTTAGAAAACAACAGTAATTTTTAACATATAATTCCTTTGAATGTACATGTGTATTTATTTGATCATTTTAAATGTGCTTTTGAAACAAAATTTTTTTTAGCAAAATTTTCGTGGCATCCCCATCCTCCGAATTTTACCCCCTTTTTCCCTTAGCATGTTCTCTTACTGTTAATTTATATAAAAAAATATTGTTGATGTAAAAGGTTTCCCAGTACAATGTATTTTTGTTCAATCAAAGAGGGACTTTGTTTTTACCTTGAACTTTAACCGGCTAAAGACATTTTAAATTATGATATAAAAGTAGCGCTTATAAGAACGGTAATTACTATATGTGCAAAGATCTCTCAGTAGTTCTCTTTTTCTTTCTTTTTCTCCCCCTCTGAAAAAAATGTACATGTATATGGAATATATATTTATTTTAAAATTAAGACTTCTTATCATTAATTCAAATTTCAGCATTTGTAAATTGCTCAGAAAACAAATATGCAGCAGCTTTAATTTAGTCATGCATAGACATCGTTTTAATCGATGTTCCTGTGTTCCACATCAATGTGCATGTCCAATGCCCCGTATATATATCAACAAGTTAAATACTTTAACAAAATTATCAATAAATCTACGTACTAAATAGTAAATAATATCATATACCTATTAAAAAAGTCCGCATTAAATTTCAAATTGTTCATACTTTGAAATTCAATTTTATTTCTTGTTCACAAAATGCAGTCAACAAAATGACTTCCGTGTTTACAATACCACGACTTTGACGTCGTTTTCTGAGCATTGTGACGTCAAAAGATAAGGGGCTTTTCTCATGACGGCAGTCAATTATAGTTTTACAAAATTATAGTTACGTTTGATCCTTATATATATAAAGTCTCATTTTTTTTACCAAGTATATTTTTTAGTTTCTGCATAGATAGCTTAATTAAAATTCAAATCAAAAAATAGGGGTCAATATGCTTCTTTTGACGCTACAATTCATTTAATATGACCTCTTTGCACTGAAATTTGTGTCTTAATAAAAATTACATCTTCGACGTTTTCCCTGCAATATTTTTATCCAATTATGCACAAAAGAAAATGAACTCTAAGTCTGTTTAAAAAAAGACACTTTAAAATTGTGACTAAGAAAAAGTTTCAATTTGCTTCGCATAATCAATTATTTGACCTTTCTGCACTTATAAAATGTGATTTTTCTGGCATTTAAAATTTAATAAGAAAGAAAATTATTTTAAAGTTTTAATCTTTTTCTGATTTGAAACAAATAGGTCAAAGTTAACTTCAATATTAAGAAATGAACATCAAAAGCGGGGGTATATGATGTAAATATCGAGATATTACTAAAACAGTTTCAATTTTACGTTAAAATTGGCCAAATTTTTCCAGGGATTTTCAGAATATATTTACTATATTTGTCACACTTTGTTGATAGAATTCATAAAAAATAATTTAATAAATATTTCAGAACCAGAATAAATATTTCACTGCAAAAAAACAGCTTTGTGTGCAACCTGCATGGATAAATAGGAATCCAAAATTAACAGTACTGTTATAGTTCAAAAAGGAAAAACTGATCATTTTCGTCTAAAAAACCTTCCGCCACAAAATAGTCCCTAGTCTAATTCTACTTGAATAAAATTTAATAGCGGTTTTTTTCACTGAATATAGTTCAATTTGCATTGTAGAATTCAGATCTAATGATAGAAATAAAAAATGATGCAGAATTTTATAAATAAAGGTCATGACCAAAATCTACTCAAAAGCTCAGGATCGAACGTCCTTAAGGTCAAGATCTAGTAAATAATTTTAGACTAATTTTTTTGGTTCTGATCCATTATGACGTCATAATCAATTTCAACTTTCTTTTCCCCGTACTTAACGGCTTTAGCAGAATTATGTAGAAAAAAGGTATTTTCATGACATTCAGTTTGAAATCATATGAAAAGTAAACCGGATACCTATATTAAATTTGATATTGATTTAAAGAAGAGGCCACGAACATGCTAATTATATTACCGTTTTCACATTTCACACACATTTGTCGAATATGAAAAAAACTCCTATATTCATGACTGGTTTTCTTAATTTTTTATTGAAAATGACAGTTTAAAATACAGTTTTTAATCTTGTTTACCTAAAAATTATACCCCAAAACACCTTATTTGTCCAAGCTAAAGTTGTAAAGCATCAATAAAGGAAATTTATCTCAAATTTGATAAATCTGTAGGCACCTTTTATTTACTAGATCTTGACCTTAAGGGGGCAAAATTGCGAGAAACTATTTTAAAAAAATATTTCTTTTATTTTTCTCCTTTATTGGTAAAGTATTTTAAACTAACTTTAATATATTTTCTCACAATTGGGATGATAACGGCTGCTGTGGAGTAATCGGTAGCGTGTCGGACTGACAATCTCGGGGTCTTGAGTTCAATCCTCGGTATGGGCGTTGTCTATAAATGGGAGCCGTGCACTATTTCGGCATAGTATGCTTACGCTATATAAATCCTTAGAACACTATACGAGAATTGTTGGGTATGGTTTTATAGAGACAAACTGGCAGGAAGCATACTAAATTAAACAAAAGGCCCATGGGCCACATCGCTCACTTGAGCACTGTGGCTAGGAAAAATTAGAAATTGGATTATTATTGAATAGTTTATATCCAAAAGTAGTCCCATGACCAATCATGGCTTTGCTGTTCTTGAGAAGATGATTTTTAAAGAATTTTCCTATATATTTCTATGTAAAACTTTGGTCGGACATTTTGCCCCACCCCCACCCCCGGGGGTCATGATTTGAAAAAAACTTGGATCTACACTACCTGAGAATGCTTTCATATAAATATGATCAATTATGGCTTTGTCAATCTTGAAAAGAACATTTTTGAAGAATATTCCTATATATTTCTATGTAAAACTCTAGTCAGCAATTTTGGCCCGCCCTACCCTCGGGGGCCATGATTTGAAAAAAATTGAATCTACACTACCTTAGGGTGATTCAACAAGAGTTTCATCTTTCCTGGCCCAGTGGTTCTGGAGAAGAAGATTTTTAAAAGATACCATTAATTTTTCATCAATTCATAATTATCTCCCCTTGAATGAGGGCGTGGCCCTTCATTTGAACAAACGTGAATCCCCTTCACCCAAGGATGCTTTGTGGCAAGTTTCGTTAAAATAAACGGACGGACAGACGGACGAACGGACAGACGGACTACAGACAAAATGTGATCAGAAAAGCTCACTTGAGCTTTCAGCTCTGGTGAGCTAAAAATACATGGTTACTGTCTTGAAATATAAGCGATATTTGGGCGAGGTAAGAAAACGTGATGGAGGACGAGGCTTGCCGAGCCCTCTTTTGTTTTCGACCCGAGCTCAAATATTGCTTATATTTTAAGACAGTTTTTGTGTTTTTGTTTATCCTGTAACAAAATTTTATTATTTGAACGCCCAAAGCAAGCTATTTCAGACAACATAATTATCTGATATGCATTTAATCCATTGAAACTTAGGCTAATATGGTTCGGATGCATTAACATTTATTAAAAGAAAGTATTTTCTTACGTTTGCAAAGTTCATCAGTCATTTTGTTCCAGGTGCCGTTTGAGGTACAAATAATGTGTGAAGAGGTGATGGAAGATTCGTAACCCATGTCGCACGTGAATGAACAGTTATTTCCTATTACTCTTTGGCAATCTGACCCTAATGTTCCATTAGGGATTGTTGATACACACAATTGTACTGCAAACATTACATAAGTTTCTTATAAATCTTTAAAATAATTGATTGAATTTCTCCTGATTTTTTTTTTAACAAAAAAGCAAACTCACCGCATAAATCTTCAGTATTATGACTCCATTCCCCACTTGTATTACAGGTAATATTTGGAAAGGAGGGATTTATTTCAAAAGGACTGGCGCATTTATACTGACATGTTTCTCCAAGATGTGCCCGACAACCGATGAGCTGACCATTTTTTAATGTATTGGAACATGTAGAACCTTAAAAATAATCAAACTGATGCTTTACACAAAATAATTCATAGTTGAATATCTTAAAAGAAAAAAAAATCCCATGATTTTTTAATTTATTTTAAAAACTTGAAAAAAAAATGGGGGGGGGGGGTTAAATAACATACTTTTAGGTTTTTTTGTTGTAAAATTGCTAATAAGCTCATTTTCTATTGAGATATAAATTTAAATGTACTTACGCCGGCACAGGTTATTGGTATCCAGATTCCAAATACCGTCTTCTGTGCAAACTAAGTTTTGGGAATTTGCTAGAGAATATCCTTCAGCGCACTCGAACGTGCATAATTCATTTACTCTTCTCGAACAATTTGATGAAAGAAAAGCATTTCTTATGTGGGATGGACAAAATATCTCTGAAAATTAGACATTTTCCATGTCATTGGTAGGGAAGGGAAAACATAACTTATACATGTATTTTGTTGGATTAGAAATCAAAGAAAACAGATTTATTTTACATGTACGCTGGTCAAAAGATTATAAATACATGTCCTTTACGCGGATTAGCCAAGAGCAGGAGCCCATTTGCTGCCGAATGGTGTTACCTAGATGTAAGCTTTTACAGGTAAATCTAATCTTAATGATTGTCTTTTTATGCATTGCAAAGATCAGAATGAGAGCTTTCTATGGTATTTTACATCATATTACGAGGGGATTTCAAAAAGTTCGGGGACTGAGGCTATAAAATTAGTATTATGTAGTCTGTGCTTTCAAATTTTATATAGAAGAATATGGAAATAACGAACAGTATTCATTCTCAACATCCATTAAACAACATACAAAACAAGAGCAGAGCAAACACGGACCTCCGAAACATCAAAGGTGGGATCAAATCGGCAATCCTCGGCTGACTCCGCTCCACTCCATTCAAACCTCGGATGTGATTGGTGGAGGAATACGCAACAGATCCTTACATTTCTCCGCCGGAAACTGCCTTATCACTCATTTCATATTTCGCTCTGCATAACGTTCTTCGAAAATGTTTCTTAATTTATGCAATTCTTTATCGTAAACAGGTTTTGATTACATCCTCATGTTAATAGGCTTTGAAAGCAAGAAAAAATTGTTGAGTGTGCCACAAAATAACTCCGATTTCAAATGTATGACATTTGAAAGAAATTCAAATAAGATCACATGACTGAATCAGCAAGATGGTAGATCACCGTTGACGTCCGAGGTTATGTGCGAGGTACGAGTCATCCGAGGAACTCCGAGTGGGTGTGATCAGGTACCATGGAGGAGTGAGCATCCCCTGCCGACCGGTCACACCCGCCGTGTGCTTGTTGTCATAATCAGAAAATAACGGAAAAAATCCGTCGTCAATTCAGTGTATAAATAATGGACTAACAATTGGTATGAAAAACGTCAATCAGCATTTCATTCAATGATATAGATAATAAAACAACTAAAAATAAAGAAATGTTAAAAAATTTAGCTTGATGCGTTCATTATTTGCCAAATTATTATAAAATGAAAACGACATTATATGATCACGCGGCGCTGTCGTCGTTTATTTTCTGACGTCCGATAACGTCATTGTTTTTTCAATGTTCGCTTCTACTACCTCAAACACTTTTTTGATGAGATTACCTGGAGATGAGTAAGGATTTAAACCCGCCTTGTTTATATGACTTTACAATGTCACGAACAGTGGCCTTCAATGAATATAATATTCCAAATGGATGATTATAGTGGGAGAGATCAGCGCTTGATTGTGCCGGCATATTTTGCTTTTGGGAGTTCAATATCTTCAACACATGATCAACGTCATTTTTGACGTGATTGATTTTTCACACTTTGACTGCAAATCGGTTTTAACTGTGTATCCCTTTTCTCTCTGACTCTATTTTGACATTAGAAGACAATTACTCTGGATGCATATTATTTCTCCCTCTCCAGTTTCAACATAATTTGGGTCTATACCAGTTTTTTCAGGGGCAAAACTTTATAGAATGTTGGAAACAGAAACCCCTCCCCCCTTTTGACGTCATTTTCAAGGCCTCATTTGTTTAGACATTCCGTGTAAAATTCACGATAAAATTTCATAGAACTTCCAGAATGAAGTAAAATTTTATAGTTTATGGAACAATTTTGTCCCAAAACATACCTGAATTAACGGGAATTTCGGATGTCAAATGATCATATCAAAAGAGTTTTTCTTAGTTACACATAGGTCGCAAAAACGTCGTTTTCGAGGTTGTGCCGCCTGGACATAACATTGCTTACTAAAACATTACTAATTTATCAAAAAATAAAATTCATGATTCGTGGTTTATTCTTTAGATAGAAAAGATGATGCTAACTAGATATTTTAAAATTCATTGATGTTCCTAAAGCAGTTTTAATTTTATGATGCTAGTCCACGAACGTTTTGATAACCCCTCGTATCTTAACAGAATTTTCAACTTTCAAAAAACAATAATCAAGAATCAAACATTCATAACCTCAAAGATTATATGCACTGCTCGTCATATTTTTACATTTTTGAAAAATGGCCATTAACTTTATGTCTGAAATTTTCCAAAATAAATGTTTATAAATAAAAGAGAAAAAAATTATATTTTATTATGTTTATTACAAATTCATTAATCAAAGATTCATTTATAGCACACATCAACGTGAGATAAATAAATAAATTAATAAACTAATTAATAAACATTTAATGACTTATTAAATGTATACTGACCTTATTGTACCAAAAACACCCATTTACTTAAAATAATTAACCGAAAAATGTGCATTATTAGACGTACTATTTTACTTTGCACGGCTAAACATGTGGCCTTTATTGGTAATTTTCAATTTGATCAAAACGCCATTGATTTAGAAATCTGACATCATAAAGTTCACGTTTTCCCGCCATTTTAACATATTTACGTACATTTTAACGTATCTATACAAGTTTTGTTACTGACAGCATGTTCCAAGATTTGCTCTTTGTTTCCCATAAGAAAAAAAAATGTCAAGAAAAAGCCCACTTTTGTCTTGTTTTGATTGGATTGCAAAATTAGCATCGTTTCTGACATCAATATTAGCCTGTGAATGCATATTATACATGTAAATCCAAAAAAATGTACTGGAAATATTTTCAATGTAATCTATTGTACAAAATAAAAAATCAATTATACATATTATGAATATCATTCTAAAATGTTTATTTTTTAGGGGACCAAAAACGACTCATCATATACAGTCCATTGATTTGACTGCTACGTGAGTGATTTAATCAAAACGTTTAAAAAATCAGCTGAACTGAAAGCTTACACATTAAATAGTAATATATTAAGTAAGAGGAATGTAAAGCAAATTAATTAATGTATAAAAATTTTATGTTATATTCAATCTGCTTTAGATGAATAATCACGCAGTGATATTTGCGACCTATGTGTAATAATAAATAAGGAGAAAAATTGTATATTTTACTTTTCTTCGTACAGACTTAGTAAAAAGATACAGCGTACTTCAACCTGAGAAAAATAATTTTAAAATAACCATTCACCGATTACTGTCATGTATACTGATCTTACTGTACCAACAAGAGGCCCACGGGCCTTATAGGTCACCTGAGCATTATAAAACAACTTTCCAGTGATTGAATTTGATTCATGTTTAAAGTCAGATGCTTTGGCATTCACAATTTTGAAAGAGGCACCATTGATCATCATAACAATACATTTAGCAGTTGTTTAGTTTGTTTACTTAATACCCATACGCAGGGTAGGGGAACAAAAAATGCATTTCAACTGATCAGTAATATTCAGCAATAATCAGTAGTGCCCCTACCACACATGAACCCCTGACCCTTGGGCCTTGATATTTGATTAATACCAAGAAGTACATTTCAAACCATTCATTCATTTTCAGTATATAAGTACAGCCCCCCTCCTTCTATGGTGCAGTGGCTGGAACGTTATTGTTGACAAACCAATCGTGTAGAATCGTTCGTGTATCGTGAGTGATCGTTTGTGTAACGTGCAAGATCGTTCGTGTATCAGACTCAATCGTGTGCGTTTTTAATAGTGCGAGATCGTGCGTTAGGAATCGTGTAAATTTCGTTTTGTAAGTTTTTATCGGAATGTTACCCGGTATTTGCAAAATAAGCATTTCCCATGTTTGTTTTTCTTAATTTATTAATTAAAATCCAAATAAAATGAAAAAGCGCAATATACATAATAGAATGCAGAACGAACTAATTATCGCCCGTGAACTAGCACTGGTTCTCTGCCCTTGATTCCAGTCGCTGCCGCTAGGAATTACAAGGACAGGTAACCTCCGCCGCCATGACAGTGGAAAAACTCACTGCTTGCTTCGCGCATAGTACTGCGCATTCCAAAAATAAATAGCATTATGCTTGCAGAGAAGAATGTTAGGTGGATCCAGCGATTTAAATAACAGAGAAAACAAAACGTAGCATATCTTTCTTGAAGAATAGAGCAATTGAATACGGTGAAATTATTCAAACAACATAGTAAGGACTTTATTAACTGAGTATATATCATTAACTTACAATATATGGTCACAATGAACTTTCAAATGTATCGTAGTGTTATATATATAAACATTGTAATCCTCCCTGGTGCATACCATAACACATGGAGTTAGAGAGATGAGTTATAGCATTCCTCGTAAACTTTAGAACATAAATAATGTTAAAGAACAAGTATTATAACTAAATCGATGATTTAATTATCATATCAGTGGCAAATATGTAGGAAAATTAATCATGCAACAGATCTTGATTTGAATTATTTTGATAGGATATGCATATGGGACCTGTGATATCGCTTTAAATTTATTGTGGTTTTATAGATGCTTAAAATCCGTCTACTGTCTTTGTTAACAGCAGTGTAGCATGTGTAGAGTGCAGAGAGAAGGTTCAGCACTTCTGGATTTACGCTTGTCTAAATATAGATTTTTTCATCAGTGCTGTTTCCTGTGACGCGATAAAATGGCAGTGGTTACCTGTCGTTGGTTTTTTAGGGCGCTTGTGCCCGTTAACCAATGTCAGGGTACCAGTCTACCCGTGAACAAGCAATATAGTAAGTCGTACAATATTAAGTTCTCGTCAAATAGCGCTTGATAGTATTTAGATCTTTAATGCCTTTTTGAAAAATCTGATTTTAATTTTTATTTACTTCTTATTGTGGTCAAGATAATCTTGAAATCAATTCATTGAAAATAAATATATTTTTTTAACAAAGAAATAAACATTTCTCAATGCTTACATAACTAGTTAGTCGACAATTATACATGGACACGGCATGATTTTCGAGAGTTTTGATTATCTGTGTTTATCTCTTGAGCCTATTTGGAATTAATTAATTTTAAATTTCTGCAAATAAAAAAGTTGAATAATTGGCAAGTTTACCAGACATTGAATCATTTGAAACATAAGGATAAAATTTGTAATTATGATTTAAGTCATTCCATGCTGCCCTTTTTGTTCAATCGTATCCCCCTTTCTGCATATCATGATATCCAATTCAATCAAATTATACGACACACATACATGTACATCGTCTGATTGAACGAACAAAATCCGTTTTTTTTTATCGGAGAATTACTTTAGAAATAATTATTTTTTATCTAAAATATTAAGTCTTGCATATATTAAGTTACAGAAATATCATTTTCCGTTTTTTCTTCAAAGTCTATGAAATAATATTGATAATTCTTTGAAATCTTAAATAAGTATTAAGCCGTATTTTTTTGAAAATATCGATTCCTAAATATTTTGAACTAATTTGAGTGAAGAACGTGCGTTTGCGTTAACAATCGTGTAAGATCGTGTAACGTGTAGAATCGTGAACGTGAAAGATCGTTCGTGTAACATAGACCCTTCTATATATTTTTTTATCAACTTTTAAATTTTTCTTCTTCCTTTTTCTTTACAATTGTTTGTTGAGAAGATTTCTTAAAAATGTTTTTACGGAGTTTCTTAATATGTCCTTATCAAAAAGAAACTTGGATATGTTTCCCTTGTCATATTGACCATACCGGGGTAAAAAATTACTAATTTCAGTGTAAATCAAACATTGAAGAACAGATTATTTTAAATGAGCTTTCAGTTCCAAACAAACCATAAAATGTGATATATCCCCTATATCAAAGGGTCATTTACATTTATGTGAAATTCATTCCGACAGTGTGGTTTCAATTCTATAATTTAAAGTTTTACAGTTGAACTTTGTTATCTTGTACACTGATTTATCTTGAATACCATAGCCATGGTATGTGGAAGTGATTTGGATGTCCCAACTGAATCTTCTTTGTTTTTAACCTCGACATCTTGAATTCTCAGATTCTTGGTCCCAACAAATTCAAGATAACAAAGTTTGACTGTATCATCACCAGCTCACCACTCTGTCCAAACTCTCTGAAATAAAGTTTTATATAACATATACCATTACATAAATTTTATGAAAAAAAAAAAAAAAAAAAAAAATAACTCATTATCAGTTAATATGATTTTATGGGATTATTTATTCAAATATTAAAAAATATGATGACTAATAATATACAAATATATACATGTACACATAACGGAAATATTAAAATGATGTTCTATTTACATGTCAATCAACATGATCAAATGTTCTAGTCTATGTGAAAGGTCTCGATTGCAGTATTTCTGGTTACAGTTATTTGTCAAACAATTGAAATGAATGTACGTACTATACATATAAATGAAATGATATTTCTATGCATTAAAACATCTTTGTCATAAATATGGGAAAATAACAAATTATTTAATAGAACCACTGTGCATGCAAAATTATCTTTGTATGCAGAATGAATGGTTTGTTACTGGGTTTTCTTTTTTAGGTATTTCATAATGCTGATTCAAATAATAAAATAGAAAAGTGAAGACAATCTTAGGGGAAGAGAATATTTTATATTTGTTGCATTTATTTTACTTAAATTCCAAACACAAACAAAATTTTAAAGCTTTTTTTAAATTTTCAAAACACTTTATCATAGCCTAAACTTGAGTCCAAGATAATACATGCTTTTCTTTTTTTAAGTATGCTGTATTAATAAAAACATCTATACACCCTTCCTCTTTAAACCATGAAATGCTCTATTTCTTTTTCTGTGGAGATTCCTCTTTATTTTGGGCGAAGCATCACTGATATGTTTATCCTACGGATGGCACAATGAAGAAATGGATGCTTTGAATCAGCTGTATGACCTTTTGACCTCAGTAATAGCCTCGCTTTGACTCTCCGGCAGATCGGAGTTCATACTTTGAATGTCGTATGGTGTTTAGTAAGGGGCCAAAAGGGGCCAGAATACTAAAACTTTGACGCTTTATATCAAAAAAGAGGGAAATATCTTGATAAGTGATATTGAACAAAAGATGTGGTAATAATGTTCTTAACAATATGCAACCTTTAATTTTTAGCTAAACGTCCCCGTAAAGGAATTGAAAGGTTGGCCTCTTTCTTCTGCAAATAACTCTAAAACGAAAAAGAATCTCTGGATAGTTATGAAACAAAAAATAATCAAAATCCTTAGAGCTTTAAGGCGATATAAAAAAACGGGGCCGATTCCTATAATTAGGGGCCATGAGGGAACAAAAGCCGATTTTTTAAGTCTTTAATGTTCAATTTCTTAATTAATTCATTATTTAAGAATGAAAATCTCAATCGAAATCTTATCTCATCAAAAATCGGACGGAAGACCCACTCGTTGCTCGCAACGAGATCGTATCTACAGACCCTGAGACGTGCTACTACCCCAAAAAAGCGTGTGGCTTACGTGCGCTTTCCATTTCGTGCAAACCGTGTAGTGTTTCGTGTAAACCGGGCAGCGTTTCGTGCAAACCATGTAGCGTTTCATGTAAACCGTGCAGCGTTTCGTGTAAGCTCCAAAGCGTTTCGTGTAAACCGTGTAGCGAGCGTGCGAAAAGTGTGTGAAAAACGTGCGAATTTCGTGTAAGAACCGTGTGAAAAACGTGCGACTTTCGCGCAAGAATGTGTTAGATTCATTTGGAAGTCATTTCATTTTAAATATGGCTATCGATGGGTCAGGATGTAAAATTCTATTAGTATTTTGTAACTAAATTAGTTATGCTTGTGATATTAGAGGAGTAAAAACAAAAAAAAAAATGGAACAACAAAATGAAATTAAACGGTAATGTATGATTTATATTTGTTTGACTTCGTTTCCTTCTATAGAAAATGTGTTCAAATAAATCAGCTACAGATGTACAACAATTTTAAAGGCATTGTATTCAATATACCATATGTATCAACGCGATCGTGGCTTCTTAAATATTTTTTTCTCAAAGAAAGAAATGCCGGTAATATATATATTTTTTTTAATTTAAATCAAAAATATATCAGGACTCCTCTCTTGTCTTTTCATTTGAATTGATGTGTCATTTCATATCTTTTAATACATAAAACTGTTGATCAATATTGTCAAAAAATGGATTTTATAATTTTAATTCACATGCACTGACGACCATATCTTTATAAACGAGGGGGGGGGGGGTAAATTAAATTACTAGTCTTTCATTTTTTTTGTTTTAGCTTTCAATATAATGTTAATTTAATTAAATGTTTAATTTTCTATTCTTGTTTAAATTTTTTGCTAAATATATGCGCATATACACCCCTTAAAAATGTATTGGAATCGTCTTTCTGCCTTTCAACAACAGCCATCACGGGCTCCCAGTGCATTGCAACTGAAAACCTGTTTTGCTATATGTACATGCTGAGTTCACGGCTTAATGACACCTGAAAATTACGACTGGATTTTATTTTTTTAAAAATAAAATGGTTCTATAAATATTTGATTGGTACAACTTATAAATAAGCGGGTTTCATCTTTTCATCTATTTATAAATCCTAATTTCTAGCCGTAAACAGTAAAAAATATACTGATTTGATAGCCTTTTTATGAATATCATGTAAGAAAAGCTTAGGAGTAAATCATGAATAATTGTATATTATTTGTTTTATGACTCACGTACTTTTTATTTCATCTAAAATATTTCAGTTTTCTTGTAATATACCTGAATGCCGGTGTCAATATCGATCTATATTTTATGTACAATGTATAGTCAAATGCCGCGACTATTAATAAATGTACACATTTAAACAAACGTTTAGTCCTGTTTTGAAATGAAGGATTTTACAGTATGATGGGTATACTAATGTTATTTGATAAGCTTCATGTAAAAAGAGTAGAATAGATTAATACATGTAGATCACATTACCCCCCCCCCCTTTACCGGTTTCCCTCCTATTGATAATAGAGAGGTTTAGTTACACGTTTTGCGACGAACTTGTACGGGTGACGTCATCAATTGTTGTGTTCTTTGAAATCATGACGTCAAATTCGACGTGTAGCTACAAGTTTAGAACGTGTAATACACTGTCTACATGTACGACGTAAACGGGTAAAGTTATGGATTAAATTCTTTATTTTTTTTATTCAGTTAATGGACTTTTATGCAATAAAACAAGAACACTTGTCTATCTAAATAAATATTGAATGATGATTTGATAATTCCATCAAAGTATTTGTATTTTTATCAGTGAAAAGTTAAACTTAAACTGATACCAAACAACAAGTTTATTTCGTACGCAGTTTTCATTTAAAGAAGATCCCGCCAATGCACCAAATAAAAATTCTTGGCGGTTATTTTTCCCTTCATATCATTTTTTATCAAAACCTATTTTAACACCTCTACATTCTTTAATTTTTTAAAAAAATATATTTTCTATCAAATGGCACTAGTAACTTAACAAAAATATAACCACTCGCCTAATAAGTTATATGTAGTTTGTGTAACGTCAAGTGCTTGTGGAGATTGTATTCATTAACTATTTTTATCCCTTTTGTACTAGCACTTGAGAAGATCTAAAGCAAACACGTATTTAAAGAAAGGGGGCGGTGTCTGATTTTGGTTTTAACAATGTATTGATGTATTAAATTTTATTCAACGTCTCCTTTCTAGACGTTATAGTCATTGAGCCCTCACGTTTTATCGATTTCAAAAGGTACTCTGTTGGCAACCCCCACCCCTCCACAAAGTGCAAAATGTGGTCGTTTTTTTTTTATTTGTCAATTAAATATTTTTATGTTTGCCTCCATTTTTAAAATGATGCAGAATTAAAAGCTTGTCCTGTAGAGATACTAGGTGACAAAATATTTAGAGTACTTCACTGCAGTGAGATGGCAAAAATATATAATTTTTCATAGTTTATGATATCTATGATTAGAAGAAGTATAAATCCAATTCACCATTGATTTGTCTAAATAAAAAAATAAAATACAATGCCGTTCAATTAATTTACTGTACTCTCCAATCACGAAATTTGCATACGTACACATGTACGTATAACTAAATCGTGTTATCGATGTTGACGTCAAATATAACGTGTACGTCAAAGTTACGCGTACACGTTGTTACGTTACTTGTAACTAAACCTCTCTAATGATTGCGTAAAAAATCTTTAAAAATGTATCAATAATCGTTAGTAAAGTATATCGGCAAATTTAATTTATAATTTAAAATCAAAATCACAAAAAATAATCCCCCTACAGAAATCAAACACAATGTAATCAATATTATTAAAAAACAATGAGTTTATTTTCCTGCGGTGAGAAATCGAATTTGTGTTCAATTAATTAAATCAATTTATCAAATTATACTCGTAAAAAAATTACATTGAAATGAATAACTAATACCTGTATATAAAAATTGTATTTTATTAAACAGTAATTCAGGATATCCGCATTTCGTTTTTAAACAGTTGGATAAATAAATAAATAAATTCGAACTGACAATTATTTTTCAATTAATTACAACTGTCAGAGTATTAAATATTTCTATCGGTTTTTATAATACAAGTGTACTAAATTTAATTTAAACAGCTGCTTAATGTGGCTTTTTGACCGAATTTCATTGAATTAATGATAAAGCAGTAACAATGCCCGAGATATTCCGTGTAGAAAAATCCAAACAGAGGCCAAACCGTGCGAGAATCGTGCACAAAGCGTGTGAGAAAAACGTGTACAAAGCGTTTCGTGCAGCCTTTCGTGTAAACCGTGCAGCCTTTCGTGCAAAGCGTTTCGTGTAAACCGTGTAGCGTTTCGTGCAAACCGTGTAGCGTTTCGTGTAAACCGTGCAGCGTTTCGTGCAAACCGAGTAGCGTTCGTGTACCGTTCGCGCAGGGAGCGCGTGGGGTAGTAGCACGTCTCAGGGTCTGTAGTTATTATTGAGGTTTTCCGTTTCCAACGGAATACCTTTTTGTTTTCGTTCGTTTTTTCCTATTATAAAGGTTTTCCGTCTCATAAGACCTTTTTGTTATTGTTTGGTTCCCAAATTCTTACCAATTTTGTGCACGTGATTTCTCGTGAACTACGGAGCCAATTCTCATGAAACTTTCACATCTGATAGATATTGATCTGAACCTTAATGGAAGTTTTTGTTGATGACCTCACTTTCGGTCGTGAATATATCTACAATTTCCTGATTTGAAATTGCAATTTTGTCTGAACTAAGTAGCGAAAACTGATTAAGATATGAACTGGAGACTTATTTGAGATGATATAACTTTACTCATAGCTTTGCAGAATCACCTTTTCATGTCCCGATAATACTTCCGGTCGCTACGAGAAGCGAAGTTAAAAAACTTAATTTTTCAACTTTTCTTTTATTATATTTTTGTTTTTGATATGAATAGATACCCTTTTACGGAAGCAAAATATGTAATTTGTTTGAAAATCGAAAAAGCCAATCTCGAGATATTTGCATTTGAAAACACGAAGCGACGATCCCTATGGCTAAATAGTTAGCGCGTTGGATTGTCCAGCGGGCGACCCGGGTTCGATCCCCCATATGACAAAAAAATTTTATCATTTTTTCTGCTCGAATTTTCGATATCATTTAACTTTGGACCATTTGGAACAATATATTATACACTTTTACGCATATCTTGCCTTATCAGCGGTCACGAAGGGCCAGAATGTCAAATCTTTGACGCTTTATATCTCGAAAATGGGGAATATTTTGATAAGCAATATTGAACAAAAGATAACGAGAATAATGTTCTAAACAATATGTATACTTTGAATATTTGCAAAACGGCCCCATTAAGGACTCGTAAGAGTGGCCCCTATATATTTCAATTTTGCATATCTCCACAACGAGTAGAAATCTCTGAATAAGTGTTGAACAAAAAAAATCTAAAAAATCACAAGACCTTTGATCTGATATCAAAAAGGGGTTGACCCCTCAAATTAAGGGCTCAGAGGGACCAAAACCTTTTATCTATAACTCTCTAATGAACAATATATTGTTAAACATTACTGAAACAGAAGTGTTTATCTTATCGATTTGCAACAATATATGATACAATTTTGATCATATGTAGCGAAATAAGGGGGCAGAATTTCAAATCTTTGACCTTTCATATCTCAAAAATGGGGAATATATACAAACCCTGAGACTTGCTACTACAACACACTCTCGCTGCACGAACGGTACACGAACGCTACACGGTTTGCACGAAACGCTGCACGGTTTACACGAAACGCTTTGCACGAAAGGCTGCACGGTTTACACGAAAGGCTGCACGAAACGCTTTGTACACGTTTCTCACACGTTTTGTGCACGATTCTCGCACGGTTTGGCCTCGCATTGGATTTTTGTGCTCGGAATATCTCGGGCATTTTTACCTCTTTATCATTAATCCAATGAAAATCGCTCAAAAACCACATTAAGCAGCTGTTTAAATTAAATTTAGTACAATTGTTTTATAAAAACTGATAGAAATATTCAATACTCTGATAGTTGTAATTAATTGATAAATAATTTTCAGTTCGAATTTATTTATTTATTTATCCAACTGTTTAAAAACGAAATGCCGATATCGTAAATGACAGTTTAATAAAATACAATTTTTATATACAGGTATTAATCATTTATTTCGATGTAATATTTTAACAAGTATAATTTGATAAATTGATTTAATAAGTTGAACACAAATTCGATTTCTCACCGCAGGAATATAAATTCATTGATTTTTAATAATATTGATTATATTGCATGTGTTTGATTAACGTAGGCGGATTATTATTTTTTTATTTTGATTTTAAATTATAAATTAAATTTGCCTATATACTGTACTAACGATTAATGAAACATTTTTAAAGATTTTTTTTACGCAAGAATTATCAATAGGAGGGAAACCGGTTAAGGGCGTAAAAGGGAGGGGGTAATGTGATCTATTAATCTATACTATTCTCTTTCTCTTTTTACATGAAGCTTATCAAATTACATCAGTATACCCATTCATACTGTAAAATCCTTCATTTCAAACCAAGACTAAAAGTATGTTTGTATGTGTACATTTTTTAATAATCGCGACATTTGACCATACATTGTACATACAAAAGAGATCGATCTTTATACCGGCATTCAGGTATATTACAAGAAAACAGAAATATCTTAGATGAAATAAAAAAGTACGTGACCTATTAAACAAATAATACACATTTATTCATGATTTACTCCTAAGCTTTTCTTACATGATATTCATATAAAGACTTCCATATCAGTTCTGTTTGTTTTACTGCTTACGGCTAGAAATTCGGATTTACAAATAAAAGATGAAATCCGCTGATTTATAAGTTGTATCATCAAATAGTTATAGAACCATTTTATTTAAAAAAAAATCCAGTCGTAATTTCCAGGTGTCATTAAGCCGTGAACTCAACATGTACATATAGCAAAACAGGTTTTTATTTGCAATGCCCTCGGAGCCCGTGATCTTGTTCACAGTTGAAAGGCGGAAAGAAGATTCCAATACATTAATAAGGGGTGTATCTGTGCATACATTTAACAACGAATCTAAACAAGAATAGAAAATAAAGCATTTAATTAAACTAACATTAGATTGAAAGCTACAACAAAAAATTAATGACTGAACTGTCTTGTAATTTAATTTAACAACCCCCCCCCTCGTTTATCAAGATATAGTCGTCAGTGCACGTGAATTAGAATTATAAAATCCATTTTTGACAATAATGAGCAACAAGTTTTATGTATTAAAAGATATTAAATGACTCATCGTTTCACATTTAAAGACAAGAGCCGAGTCCTGATATATTTTTGATTTAATTTAAAAAAAAAAGAGATTATTACCGTTATTTCTTTCTTTCTTTGAGAAAAAATGTTTAAGAGGCCACGGTCGCGTTGATACATGTAGTATATTGAATACAATGCCCTTAAAATTGTTGTGCATAGCTGATTTATTTGAACACATTTTCTATAGAAGGAAAAGAAATCAAACAAATATAAATCATACATAACCGTTTAAACTAACTTTGTTGTTCCATTTTTTTTACTCCTATAATATCACAAGCATAACTAATTCATTTATAAAATACTAATAGCATTTCACATCCTGACCCATCGATAGCCATATTTAAAATGAAATGACTTCCGAATGAAATTTACACGACTCTTGCACGAAAGTCGCACGTTTCTCACACGGTTATTACACGAAAGTCGCACGTTTCTCACACGCTTTTAGCACGCTCGCTACACGGTTTGCACGAAACGCTTTGGAGATTACACGAAACGCTGCACGGTTTACACGAAACGCTACACGGTTTGCACGAAACGGAAAGCGCACGAAAGCCACACGCTTTATTTGGGTAGTAGTACGTCTCAGGGTCTGTATATATAAAGCACTAAAAATGACCAACGACAGGAACAATAAAAGTTGTCAAATTTTCGGGGACGTCCCCTCCTCAGGACAAAGAAAAAAGTTAAAAAGTGAACCCGAGTATACCCGATAGACCGGACGCATTTCATAGCGGTCCTAATTTCTTTCTTTATTAGCGTTCTTTAAAATTTCCAATTCAACATGTAATTAAGTATGTAAATATCTAGTGTTTAGTAGTTCAGTAGTAGTTCTAGTTGTTTTTGTTTCTCTTTTTCCTTTGTTCTTATGTTTTTTTAACTTTTTTCTTCGTGTCGTTGGTCATTTTTAGTGCTTTATATAAATTCTTCCGTGACCTTTTATCTACTTAATAGATCCGACAATTAGGATATACAGTGTTGTTGGTTTTTTAGTGCTCAATATATATATATATATATATATATATATATATATATATATATATATATATATATATATATATATATATATATATATATATATATATATACAGTTAATTCTCGATAAACCGCCACCTTTTGTAATTTAGAAATCATGGCGGTATAACGAATTTGGCGATGATTTGAATTTCCCATATTTTAGGAAACAAGAAGTAGAGTTACCGTTCTTAGAAATACCATAAAGCGTGTCTATTCTCATAAGTACATATACATGTATACAAAATATTTTTCTAAATATTAGAATACTTCAAGTAATTTTTTATGTACAATTTCTTTAAAACAAAATGTGCAGTTATGAATAAAGACAAGAACATGTGCATCTATGTACCAGGGGTACATGTAAATCGGCACGTCTGATATTGAAAAAAAAACATGCTGGGTTGATGTCGTGATATATTGCTGACAGTACGTAAAATGGTTTCTTGAATAAATTTATTGTTTATGGCATCATTGTTCGTGAAACGTTCACAATTTATACCGTTTAATTATTTTTATGCAAACTTTGCATTGTTTAAAGCAGAGATCATCAAAATAATATCGTATTCAGCGACTATCACAACTATCGCTTTCGTGGCGAAGCCGTGACTAAATGATTTTTTAAACAAAACAACAGAACAAAATCATTGTAACAGTTCATATTAAAATTATTTATATATATATATATATATATCACTTCAATGAATTTTCTTTTTTTCATTTCTGCCTGGTTTTTCATAAATAGCTGAACCCAGTTTGTCAAATATTGACAAATCGGATACCACTTCTGTTACCGCTTGTAACTACAGGAATATTACCCCTATTATATCATATAAAACATTAGAAAAAAAACTTGCTTTTCCTTACCAAAGCCCATGTATTTTCCACTTGTTCAACTCTGCATTATTGTTGTTCAGCTGATATTTTACTTCATTGCTACACTAAAAATAAAACATCCCAATATTATTAATGCCAACTGTGGTCTAGGAAATTCTTGTGACAATTCTTGTGAAAATCTTTGATGATCTTTAAAATATCTGTATATTGCCACTGATGTCACTGCACAATGAGTTACCCTCTATCTACATGTATTTCTATTTTGAAATTCTAACAAGAGTCACACTATATTAGTCATATAAGGGTAACAAATTAAAAAAGATGGTATTTTAATCGAGCGAGATGCAAAAAAAAAATAAATAAATGAAGACACTTA
>NW_026930218.1:0-40951 GCF_032062105.1 Saccostrea cuccullata
CTCAATAAATTCGTTTAATTTTTGATTTTTTTTAAAGTCATTTTTCTAAAAAGATAAAAGATACCTTTCAAAGAGATAAAATTAAAACAAAACAAAATCGTGTTCGAGTGGTCATATTGCATGTAAAATCACGTGACCATTCTAATAGCACAACTGATTATTATGTACGCATGCTTAAAGCAAATTATTTTTAGGAAAATAAAAGTAGAAAACAGGAAATTAACATTTATATACATAAAAAGGTGTTGAAAATATTTTGAAAAGAGAAACTTCATGAACATTTCTGAAGTTTGGCAAATTTCCCCTCTACAATATTCCCAGGCTCTCGGTAAAATTGCCGCATACGGAGTTTAATCTTAAAAATCTTGTAATTCAGAATCTTGTTCTAGTTCCACACTTGGCTGACTTAATTCAGTGTGTGAGTTCCGGATGTAGTTTGGTCTACAGTTTCCTTTATCATTATAGCTTCGATTTAGTGTCCAACCAAGTAATTTATTCCAGTATATTGAGTTTAATCCTCTGATAAATTGGGGTACACGTCACATAATTCATTATCATGTAAATGTTTATCAAATATATGTATAGCAGGAATCAATTAATATTCTATAAAAGAGGTAAATTGAATACTTAATAGTGCAGTATAATTCAGTCAAGATTTACCCTCGCAGACTTAACTTTTAATGACATCTAATTTTGTACTAATGGTATTGACACAACAATTTTTTAGTTTCTGTGCTTTTATCCACACATTTACCCATTTTCCTAATGTAAAATATTCTCTTAATCTTTCGTTGCAGATATATACGAGAATTACTAGTATGTGTGTTCCTAATGTAAAATATTCTGTTAATCTTTCGTTGCAGATATATACGAGAATTACTAGTACGTGTGTTTACATACATGTATAGCAATAGCTATCTACAGTGAAGGTACAGTTGCTTTAAGTCCTTTTAAATTAGGCAGTTAGCCCTATGACTTTCGAGGTAAGGTGTTCATGATAACTCCATGCCACTCAATATTGACAACTTACAGTCAAAGTTAGCTTGAATATACATCAATTATTTTGATGTTTTAAATAAGTTTACATTGCATTATAACATGTATAAAATCAAAGGAGAATAAAAACATTAATAAAAACATTAAAAAAATAATCATACTGTTTGTTAAATGTATGACTTGTATGAATGCGGTATTGTATTTCAGTTGATAGATAGATAGATGACTAAAATATTACTGTAAAAGCACAAATATTCATGGGGGATTAAATTTCGTTTATTTCGTTGTTAACAATTATCAACGAAATTAAATCCAACACGAAATTTTATATGACTATATATTGAATAGGGTTACTTTCAAAACAACAAAATTAAATGCCCATGAAACTATTTTTGACGACAAATCAACGAAATTTTGTCCCCGCGAAACTTTGTGCTTCTACAGTATATAACCCAAAATAAGCGTAATTTTGATTAACTATTGCAAAGAATTAAACTGGAACAACGTTTCTCACAAACATCACTTGAAAATAACTTCGTTTTCATTTCACTCGTCCCTGTTTAATTTAGTTACGCTGATTTCCACACGTATCTGTGTTTAAGAAAAGTAGTTTTGAGCACCTACTCAACTAAGAAGGAAATTAATAGTTTAGAATTTCAACAATTGTCGAAATATTTCGTAAGATAACTGTGTATATATAATACTTGTAATACTCATATACAACATGTAATGTGGAAGCATATCAACTGTTAACTGAACTCTTGAAAAGTATCACATAACGTTACGTGAAAGTATCACATTCTCAAAAACCTGGGTTAGTGCAAACTGTTGGACACAGACCTATATGTCCAAAAGAAAATGTATTAGGAAAGTCTTAAAGATATTTGAATTAATATGTGATGTCAGTATACATATTTCGCAGAGTATAAACGTGTTATTCACACAGACAAATGAAAACACATTTAGTCAGAGTGACTGATGTGTCTTCAATCAAGGTCCCATCAAATTCAGACAGTATCATTGATGGAATGAAGTTAAAGGTTTTAAAATACCACTTTTTACTCTCGTGTAAGGTTATTTTGAGGAACGACAACTCTTACTCGTAGTATGAATTGGAATGTCGCCTCTTGCATTATTAATCTTGACATTATATAAAATAAAATTCTGAATGGCTTATTCCATGACAGAGAACATGACCTAAAAATGTTCTAGATATACTTCAAGAGGAAGTCAAGTACAAAAATCATTTTATTTTTGACTATACACTAATGGATGACTGTTAATATGTTCTATAAAAAATTAATTATGTAAACACTGACGACCGCAAATATACATATTACAGTAAATATGTGAATGAAAGGGTACATGTGATGTGTATAAATATAACGCACAGTATTTAATATCAAAGTCCATAAAACAATACAAAATAGGAGCAGAGCAAAGAAGGACCTCCGAAACATCAGAAGTCCGATCAGGTGCCATGGAGGAGAACGGATTTTCATGTATTTCCTAAAATGTCATTCAGTAAATACATGGTATAAAGTACTGAATAGCTAGAAAATTCATGTATGTACTGAAAATTGAAGCCAATTTTACACGTTTTTACTAAACTAAGCTGGATGAATATGCATATTCTTTAAAACATTCAGTTAGTATACAAATACTAATTAAAAATGCTTGTTTTGAAAGCAACATTTGATAAGAATTGTTTCTACACAGCTGACGTTATACATAATTTTGAAATCCTTTATTGTACATCTAAAATGGATTCCCTGATATTCACAATTCAAATATATTTATAAAGAAGATATGAATTTGTAGCTTTTATCATCAGAATGATGTATTTCAACCAGTTTTTACATTTTTTAAAAATAAAATTCACAAAAATCTACAGATTTGAAATGTTGATAAACGCGGAATTTTTGTTTAAGTCTTGCATCTTTAAATTATGGTTACATAGATATGTTTGCAATTGCTACAATATTAGTACTTTGCGAAACGAAACGGAACTATAATATCAAGGGTTTTAAAACCCTGTTAAGGAACGATGTGAGATAAGTTTTGTGCCCTGTAAGGATTTAAATTTAAAAATCATGCTCCGCAACAAAATTAATTTGACGACAGTCCCAAAATTTCTGGTTTTCTTTACATACAATCAAACAACAAGTTTTGTTAACTTTTCATTTTCTGTAAGTAAATTAAACACATTTTGTTCCGTTTCGTTCCGCAAATTACCAAAATCCACACGGGTATCGGTACTTTGCGGAACGAAACGGAACCACATCTTTTCGCTTGAAGAGAAAAAAAACAAGAACCTATTGCAACCAAAAACAACCTAAATCTGTCGTAGTATTCAACAGCCAGTTTTTAAGCTTTCATGAATCCTGGGTAAATTAGAATACTCAGTATTCCAAAATTTGTTTACCTGATAGAACAAGTCATTTTTATTAAAAGAAATATATTAAATTCACGTATAACAACATATTTCTTCATCTATTTATTTCATCGTGTTTCAAATTTGCTGAGATTCGTTTAGTTCCGCTGAAATACTAATTTCTGTAGTGACTATGTGAACTGTATTGAATGAGAGATGTACACCTATCATTGATGTAAAAAATTATTAATGCTTTTCTTCCAAAGATTATTATGAAAAGAATTTCGTTCATGTGCAGTCTAAAGGTAAAGAGAGTAACTAAACGAATCTCATCAAAATTGAAACACAATGAAATAATTATATGAAGAAATAAGTTGTTATATGAATGTCGTAGTTTTCTTTAATTAAAAATGACTTATTCTATCAGGTAAACTAATTTTGGAATATTCCGATTTACCCAGGATTCATGAAAGCATAAAAATTGGCTGTTGAATACTCCGGCAGATTTAGGTTGTTTTTGGTTGGTTCTTGTTTTTTCCATTCAAACGAAAAGATGTGGTACCGTTTCGTTCCGCAAAGTACCAATACCCGTGTGGATATTGGTAATTTGCGGAACGGAACGGAACAAGATTTGATCATTTTGAAAAAAAATAATACTGTTTCTTTCCTCTTCTTTTCAATGTATAAATTGTGTTTAAATTACTTACAGAAAATGAAAAATTAACAAAACTTTTTGTTTGACAGAATTTATCGGACTGTCGTCAAATTAATTTTCTTGCTGAGCATGATTTTAAATTCAAATCCTTACAGGACGCAAAACTTATCTCACGTCGTGCAAGGGTTGTAAAACCCTTGATATTATAGTTCCGTTTCGTTTCGCAAAGTAATACTAGTAATATTGTAGTGGATAATGGTATTTTGCGAAACGGAACGGAACCCGTTGTGTGTGTTTCTTTTCTTATTTATTTAAGATATCAATCAAGGTTCAGGTAGTAAACATACTTGTTGGCATACAACAAATTGCAAATCACGCATTTTAAGATATATCTTTACATAATAATGTTAAAATTATTTTCTTATCGAATTAGTTGAAGATAGAGAATTGGTATTTACGTTTTCTTATCATATCAAGGCCTGCAGTTATGTTTGTATATATAATTTATTGGATATAAAGACAAGACTTTTGAAGAAATTTGAAAGGTAAAAAAATTATGCTTTATTATGCAGGATATATGATGGATGAATTCCTCTTCAAACATCCTTGTTTCTTATGTTTTATTTCCCCCTTGATTTAACTTCTAATGATTTAAAAGATGAGATAAAATGAATCACAACAAAATGCTTGTATGTATATCATCTTTTTCCAACTAAACTGTGTTTCGTTCCGTTTCGCTAAATACTAATACCCACACGGACATTGGTATTAGCGGAACGAAACGAAATCAGAGAATGATCATACTAGCAAAGCGCGACAACTCTCTTTACCTTTAGACTGCACATGAACGATATTCTTTTCATAGTAACCTATTGACAGTAAACTTTGAAAGAAAAGCATTAATAATTTTTTTACACCAATGATAGGTGTACGTCTCTCATTCAATACAGCTTACAGAGTCACTACAGATGACACAGCAGATCAAAAACTCAACGACAGAATAATTCATAAGTTATATACATTTTATTTTATGATCCTCTACTTCAGACACTTGACACTTTTTTTGGTTGGTTTCCTAAGATATAAAATGGCAAAATAATTTGTAATAAAGTAACGTTTAGATATTCATTTTTATTCTCCCTCCCCCTAGGGTGCCCCACAACTGGTTCCGTTCCGTTTTGTTCCGCAAAGTACCATTAGCCTTGCAATTACAACATGTATATATAAGCTAGTTCAAACGTATTTAGTAAAAATGAATTGTTTTTCTATAATTTTGAAGAATTAAAATTATAAGTGTAGAAAATTCCTCAAATTAAGTAAAGTTTGATCGTGAATTACTGATTTCAATTTTGTTATATTATATGTATTTTACTTTTTTTTGATTTTTTCAGAAGACAGCTAAAGAACTGTTTTATTTGCTAATACGAGGGTTGATCCAAAAGTAATGTCACTGTGTTCATATCTTTGATATTTGGCGTCATATTATCAAATATAATGTACCGAAAGATGCATGAGGATAAATCTAATTAAAATTAAAAATTTCATTTAATGATGTTTAATTGAATTCAGTTTATAGTCATTTAAAACATTAAACATAGGGGGTGTCGCCGCATCACAACTAAACGTCACGTTTTTAAATGTATATTGTTAGAATGAAAAAAGACAAACACTTAAAAATGCATCTAAAAAAGCATCTAATTGCCCAATATTTTAAAAGACAATTTTACGACAATTTCTAGCATTTAGTTGAAAATTAAATGAGGGCATTGCTATTTTTGATCATAAACATTGTTGTTTATATCTGATGCATTGAACAAAGGAAATGTCGAAATGGAATAAAACGCCGAAACAAGCTGTAAATGCGTTTTGCCTTCAAAATCGGGAAATCACGAGTAGAGACATTATCGATGATAACTCAGACTCACAGAGGAAAGAATATAAGTAGGCGACTTGTTTATAGATGGTTTCAGCAATTTTGGGCGAGTCACGGGTCATTGAATGATCAACTGAGGACAGAGATCTCGAGCGAAAGATAGAAGGTTTGGCGGAAACGTTCAATGCTGTCTGACGTAAAAAAAAGAGAGACGTGTCACGGTTTAAGCAATATGAGAAACTTTAAGTTTATCTTATGGTACGTATGTTCGAAGAATTTTAATAGAGGACTAAATGATTGATAGAGTGAGTGTACAATTGGTACCAATAATTCTTAAAGAAAGTGAAATATGTGAATGGGTTTGTGAATCTCAAATATTTTTAATGAAAGGAAGGGTAAGCGTTTAAGTGTATGACAGCGCGTATCCATCATATGACGTTATTTAGGTGCGGCGACTACCATAATCGAACTCTGTATATAATTCGATATTTTGAAAAGTATAAAGCATTTTAATTTGAATTTTTCAGGACTGATTTGAAATAAATATAGCTTTCATCATGAATAATTTCGTAAGTTTACGTCGACTAGTAGCAATTTTATCGAAGTTTTGACATTACTTTTGGATCAACCCTCGTAGGATACTTCTGGGTTTTAAATTTAATGTCAATAAATGTAGCATTGTATGAATATCTAATAAAATACGAAATGCCAATAAGCGATTTTAGTTTTTTAAAATATAAAAAGTATAAAAGTAGGCCTATCTTGAAGTTACTTATAAGTATGCCGTGATATATAAGAAACACATTCCAGCAAACGAAAGCTGAGTGTCGTTATGTTTATCAGTTCATATTTACAAATAATATGCATTTTTTAAAAATTCATAAATGAATTAAGGTTTATTTCAAATACTATTTATTCACATACGATATGCTAAATGATATGAACATTGAATGTACTGAGCATCTGTTTATATTTTATGATTCATATTTTAAAGGTACTTGGACACAGATTTGAAGTCAATATTTTATCTATAATATTACGACTTATATATTTTAATAGCATTTCACACAAATATCAATTAAAAATCTTATTTCATATAAAAGATATTGAAATTGAAAATTTTAAATCGTAATATTATAGAGAAAATAATAACTTTAAATTTGTGTCCAAGTACCTTTAAATTATCCTGATAAATAATACCGGTAATAATAATAATAATAATAATAATAATAATAATAATAATAATAACTAGAAACGATCTCGTTGCGAGCAACGAGAGGTCTTCCGTCCGATTCAGGAAAAAAAAAACCTCAAAAAGTGATAAAAATAAATTGCCACAAAGAGGATTGAATCCAGGTTGCAAGCGTGAAAATCCAACGCGCTTTTTTTCTCTTTTATTCCCAACGCGCTTAAATTACGCTACTGGGTCAACTGCTCAGAATGTTTTTGTATATACTTCTTCAACAATACACCTGTTTTAAGAACTTTGAAAGGCGCGCCACTATCCATAATTTCGCGCCAAATGCCACGAGTAAATCTTCGCGCCTTTTCTTTGGAATGTTCCATTAAATAGGTGTGACAGCTTCGATAAAATTAAGAAAAAAAGAACGTTTTTGTAGCCTAATTTCTAGGTTTAGACAGTATATTTAACACATTGTACATATTCTATATCGTAGGTAAGTAACACTAAAGACGTGAAGTAGTTATCATTTTTAACTATTTTAAATTTACCGTTTATCCCCAAAGTGAAATATCCCGATTAGTTACACCTTACTGAAAAGGTAGAAATGGTTCGCTGAAAACCCTCAAATATCTCGCCCTACGACGGTCAAGGAACCAGATACCATTTATGTTCAATAGCTTTAAATATCTTTGAGAAAAGAATGTAAATATAAACTCCATTAAACGATCTATTAAAATATGATTTTCTTATTTTTCTCTTCTGTTTGTATAATCTGACACAAGTGTGCATGGGAAAACAATAGTTAAGCTTTATACTTCAGATATACATCGATATTGTTTCTTGAAAAACTATTTCTTATAACTATGATATACGATCTGTTTTTCCGTCGTGCAAAACAAAAATTTCGTATTTCATTTGCACTTTTAGTCCTTTCCTTCTTTGACAACTAAACAAAACCAATTATAGAAGACGTTTGAATAGACCTTGGATTAAATTTAAGTTTGTTACGTAGGTACGACGTGACAATCAAAGTATACCTTTATATTTCATTTATCCTTATGTTACTTTCGTTCAAGCAAACGCTCGGCTGCCTCCATAAACCCCTATTGCGAAATGTCGGAGTGGGCAGAGACAGCCGCCATATTGGACTCGCTTCAGATTTTCAAATGCTAATATCTAGAGTTTATATTTATAAATATTCAAAAAAATTATATAGTAAGCATCAATGGAAGGGTCTCTATTAAGCTTCCAAAAATAAATGAAAAATATTGAAAAACAAAAAAGTTAGAAAATACATTTTTTTTAATTCGCTTGTCCTAACGACCGGAAGTACTGACGACGAACGAAAGGTTGCGTCCTGGATAGCAAATATCACGATCTATAATCCCTGAAAGTTTCACATTTATATCTTCTACCGTTCTTGAGATTAACCGTAGACAAAATGTCATTTTAAAATCAGAAAATGTCCCCTAACTTGGCACCAGAAACAAATTTTCAAAAAATCTCTCGGAAAAAATAACTTCAGATAACAATACATAATTTCTGTAAATTGCATGAAAATTCACCCAGTAGTCTTCGAGAAATCGCGTGCACAAAATTTGGTGTACGGAAAAATAATAATAATAACTAGATACGATCTCGTTGCGAGCAACGAGAGGTCTTCCGTCCGTTTTAGGAAAAGAAAACCACGAAAAATCGAGCTGAAAAGAGATTCAAAATTTTGGTCACAAGGAGGATTGAACCCATGTCGCCAACGTGAATGCGCTTTTTTTTTTTACTTTTTTATCCCCAACGCGCTAACCATTAAGCTATTGGGAGTACTGCTCTAAATATACTTGTGTATACTTTTGCAACAGTTCACCTGTCTAAGAATTATAAAAAGCATTCATAATTTTGCGCCAAACGCCACGAGTAAATATTCACGCCTTTTCTTTAGACTGATCTATTAAATAGGTATGATAGCTTCAATTAAATTTTAAAAATAAAACATTCTTATCGCCTTTATTTTATTTCGACGTTAAGAAAGTATATGTAACACATTATACACATTACATATCGTATCTAGCCCAGTTACACTAAAGCAGTGAAACGGAAATTAAGTTTTAAGATTGACACTCAATTGCAACGTACTACTGTAACGTGTCGGACCTGAACGGTCAGTAGGTCCATGCTCGGATTACCGAGTTTTACTTCGGATTTGATTGAATGCAATATATACAGATAATAATATGACACCTGCCTGGTGTCTTTAAATCAAATGACCTAAGTGCTTTGTACATTTATATATCTTCAGTTAATACCGGCACCTGCCTGGTGCCATATGACAATTGCCTCACTATACAACTGACTACACATATATAAGTCAACAGCCACCTGCCTGGTGCTTCTTGATTTAGCCTTTAACACCTGCCTGGTGTCTTACTGCTTACCAAGTTGCCTATATAACTCTAGCCAAGTGGCTACAATATACTTACACAGTATGATTTAACTTTGTAAGAGTTTCTCTGTCCTAATGACAAACCTATAGCTAACGTCACACAGCTATAGTTTAACTAGTCACTGACTACGGCAACTTTGCACAATCCGACTTGGTCGATACACCAGCTGGTTTCTGTACCAAAGTGAAGACACAAGCCAGTTGGCTGTACTGCCCCCTTGTACCTCAACTTAATCAATGATCATAAGTTATCAAATATCATATTGATAAAATACAACAGACTGCCTTTCTTTTGGCAACACTATTATTATTTTCTAACAGAACATCATTTATCAATAATACTTGTATAATTCTTTTGTCAATTGACCAATTAATTACAATATTTACATTGATTATCTATTATAATATAAACAAGTAACGGGAGGTACCTCCTCCAACCATTTCACTACTACGTGAGAGTCGAAGTAGTTTTTAACATTTCATGTATCCTTATGTCAGAATCGTTTAATCAAACGCTCAGCTGCCTCCATAAACCCCTACTCGCGAAATGGCGGAGTCTACGGAGACAGCAGCCATTTTGGACCCGCTTCAGATTTTTGAATGTTAATATCTAGACTTTGGATTTGTTAATATTCAAACAGATTATATAGTAAGCATCATTGGAAAGGTCTCTATTACCCAAGCTTAAAATACTTCAAAAATATTGAAAAAAAAAAAAGTTAGAAAAATCGACTTTTTAAATTCGCATCTGGTAACAACAGGAAGAACTGACGACGAACGAAAAGTTGCGTCCTGGATAGTAATTACGACGATCTATCATCCCTGAAAGTTTCACTTTGATATCTTGTACCGTTCTTGAGATAATCCGTGGACAAAATGTCATTTTAAAATCAGGAAATGTCCCGTAACTTGGCACCGGAAGCGAATCTTCAAAAAATCTCTCGGATAAAATAACTTCAGATAATAACACATTGTTTCCCTAAATTCCATAAAAATCCATCCAGTAGTCTTTGAGAAATTGCGTGCACAAAATTAGATGGGCGGAAAAATAATAATAATAATAATAACTAGATACGATCTCGTTGCGAGCAACGACAGGTCTTCCGTCTGATTCAGGAAAAAAACTTGTAAAATCGAACTAAAAAGTGATTCAAAATTTTGATCACAAGGGGGAGTGAATCTAGGTCGGCAACGTGAATGCGCCTTTTTTTCTCTCTTTTCTCCCCAACGCGCGAACCATTTAGCTATGGGGAATACTGCTTTAAATATACTTGTGTATACTTTTGCAACAGTACACCTGTCTTAAAATCATAAAAGGCGGGCCACTATTCATAATTTCGTGTCAAACGCCACGCGTAAATATTCGCACCTTTTCTTTGTACTGATCTATTAAAGAGGTGCAATAGCTTCAATGAAATTAATTAAATAAAACATTCTTATCACCTTTATTTTATTTCGGCGTTAGGAAAGTATATACATGTATAACACATTGTACACATTACATATCGTATCTAGCCCAGTAACACTAAAGCAGTGAAACGTAAATTAAGTTTTTTAAGATTGACACTGAATTGCAACGTACTACTACGTGAGAGTCCAAGTAGTTTTTTGCATTTCATGTATCCTTATGTCAGAATGGTTTAATCAAACGCTCAGCTGCCTCCATAAGCCCCTACTCGCGAAATGTCGGAGTTGACAGAGACAGCCGCCATCTTGGACCCGCTTCAGATTTTCAAATATTAATATCTAAAGTTCAGATTAACCAATATTAAAACAACTTATATAGTAAGCATCAATAGAAGTGTCTCTATTAATATTCCAAAAATAAATGAAAAATATTGAAAAACAAAGAAAGTTGAAAATTTGGACTTTTTGAATTGGCTTCCGGTAGCGACAGGAAGTATTGACGACGAACGAAAAGTTGCGTCCTGGAAAGTATTGATCATCATCTATAAACTCTGAAAGTTTCACATTGATATCTTTTATCGTTTTTGAGTTTAATCGTGGACAAAATGTCGTTTTAAAATCAGGAAAATGGTCCAAAACTTGGCACCAGAGAGGAATTTCCAAAAACTGTCTTGGAACTTTCAAGAGTATTTTACAACACATCTTTCCTGAAAATTTCATGTAATTCTATCCTGTAGTTGTCGAGAAATCGTGTCAGAAAAATAATAATAATAATAATAATAATAAGAAACAGAGCAATAACTATAAGGTCTTCCGTGAAGACGGAAGACCTTAACTAGAAACGATCTCGTTGCGAGCAACGAGAGGTCTTCCGTCTGATTCTGGAAAAAAACTCGTAAAGTCGAACTGAGAAGTGATTAAAAAATTTGGTCACAAATTGAATCCAGGTCGCCAGCGTGAAAATCCAATTCGCTTTTTTCCCCTTTTATCCCCAACGCGCTAACCATTACACTATTGGGAGTACTGCTCTAAATGTACTTGTGTATACTTTTGCTACAGTACACCTGTCTAAGAATTATAAAAGACGGGCCATTATTCATAATTTCGCGCCAAACGCCACGTTAAATCTTCGCGCCTTTTCTTTGGACTGATCTATTAAATAGGTGTGATAGCTTCAATGAAATTAAGAAAAAAAAAGAACGTTCTCATAGCCTACATTTCGAGGTTTAGAAAAAATATTTAACACATTGTACACATTCTGTAGAAAAGTACATGTAACACAAAAGCAGTGAATTGACTATAATTTAATTTTTTTATTTCCCGTCTCAGAAGTGAACTATGCCGATTAGTTACACTTTCATGAAAAGGTTGAAATGTTTCGCCGAAAAACATGCCTCGCTCTACGACAGTCAAGGAATCAGATACCATTTATGTTCAATAACTTGATTCAGATCTTTGAGAAAAGAATGTTAATATAAACTCCATTAGAGGATCTTATTAAAATGGTTTTCTTATTTTTGTCTTTTCTATTCGTTTAATACCACACAAGTGTGCATGGGAAAAACAGTGGTTATACGTTTTATACTTACTATATACATGCATCGATATTGTTTCTTGAAAAACTATAACTTATAACTATGATTTAAGATCTGTTTTTCCGTCTTGCAAAACAAATGATAATAGGTATCTCTCATTTGCACATTTAGTCTTTTCTTTTTCTACTTTGAGAACCAACCAAAACCAGTTACAGAAGACGTTTGAGAAGACCCTGGAATAAATCTTTAGTTTGACACAGAATTGTAACGTAATTACTACGTGATCTATTAACGCGCAAACCATTAAGCTACTGCTCTAAATATACTTGTGTATACATTTGCAACAGTTTACCTGTCTAAGAATTATAAAAGGCGGGCCACTACTGTAATTCACTTTTTATTTGCGAGAACTTTATTTTCGCGTAATTACGCGAGACAGTGTGCTCGCGAAAATATAATTCTCGCGTATAAAAGTATTCCACAAGAATATATAGAGCAATAACCACAAATTTTGTCTCACTAATCAAGAGTCAATGACTATCTCGCGAAAATAAGGTGTCGCGAAAATTTAGTGATCTTCAGTATTGATAATTTCGTGCCAAACACCACGAGTAAATATTCGCGTCTTTTCTTTGGACTGATCTATTAAATAGGTGTGATAGCTTCAATGAAATTAAATAAATAAAACATTCTTATCGCCTTTATTTTATTTCGACGTTAAGAAGGTATATTTAACACATTGTACACATTACATATCGTATCTAGCCCAGTTAAACTAAAGCAGTGAAACGGAAATTAAGTTTTAAGATTGACACGTAATAACAACGTACTACTACGTGAAAGTCCAAGTAGT
Organism: Saccostrea cuccullata; assembly: GCF_032062105.1. Classification (NCBI taxonomy): domain Eukaryota; kingdom Metazoa; phylum Mollusca; class Bivalvia; order Ostreida; family Ostreidae; genus Saccostrea; species Saccostrea cuccullata. The sequence continues at coordinate 13,314 of NW_026930218.1, forward strand.
TTTCTACATTTCATGTATCCTTATGTAAGAATGGTTTAATCAAACGCTCAGCTGCCTCCATAAACCCCTTCTCGCGAAATGGCGGAGTTGACAGAGGCAGACGCCATCTTGGACCCGCTTCAGATTTTCAAATATTAATATCTAGAGTTCTGATTAACCAATATTCAAAAAACTTATATAGTAAGCATCAATAGAATGGTTTCTATTAATATTCCAAAAATAAATAAAAAATATTGAAAAACAAAAAAGTTAGAAAATACGATTTTTTCAATTCGCTTCTCCTAACGACAGGAAGTACTGACGACGAACGAAAGGTCGCGTCCTGGATGGTTAATATCACGATCTATAATCCCTGAAAGTTTCATGTTGATATCTTTTACCGTTTGTGAGTTTAATCGTGGACAAAATGTCATTTTAATTTCAGAAAATTGTCCATAACTTGGCACCGGAAGCGAATTTCCAAAAATTCTCCCGGATATATAAAATTCATGTAACGACACATCCGTTCTGAAAATTTCACGTCATTTCATCCAGTAGTCTTCGAGAAATCGCCTGCACAAAATTAGAAAGTCAAAAAAATAATAAAAAGAACTAGATGCGTTCTTGTTGCTAGAGCAACAAGCGGTCTTCCGACCGACTTTTTGTAAGAGTTCTATGCTGCGCCATCCCATGAAATAAATTTCAGAATGTATTTTTTTGGTTTTCGTTTATTAACAACAGTCACTCAACAAACATCATGATAATTACAGAAATTCGTCAAAATATCTCGAAAAATTGCATTTAAAAATCGGCAAAATATTCCATACGTGTTATAAAAGAGATAAAAGTCATTTGCAACTGAAAAAAGACATAAACAAAGAAAAAATTTTGCAACGCCCACGGCGGGATTCGAACCCCCGACAGTGGGACAAAGTTTATTTCGGTCATATCTTTTCAATATCCACACGCATCAAGATACTGAACACATATTTAGAATTCTCATAAGACACTCTATAAACCCTGTAAATCCTAAAGAAAAATATTGAAAAACAAAAAAGTTGAGAAATGGGACTTTTTGAATTTACTTCCGTTTGCGACCGGAAGTGCCTACGACGAAAAATAAAGGTCGTTCCCCATAATGGAGTTTGATGTTCTATCACCTCAGTGAGTTTCACTGTCATATCTTTTGCCATTCTCGAGAAAACTGCTGGACAAAATGCCTTTTAAAAAATACAAAAATCCCCAAAAATCGCGAACGAGAGTGAATTTCGAAAAAATGAAAAACACGTTTGGAGATATTTTCATGATGCATCATCCCTGTAAAAATCTTTCAGATCCGTCCACCCACAGCTGAGATATCGCCCTAACTATGAAAAAAGAAAAATAATAATAACTAGAAACGATCTCGTTGCTAGCAACGAGAGGTCTTCCGTCCGATTCAGGAAAAAAAAACTCGTATAATCGAGCTGAAAAGTGATTCAAAATTTTGGTCGCAAAGAGGATTGAACCCATGTCGCCTTTTTCTGTTTTATCCCCAACGCGCAAACCATAAAGCTTTTGGGAGTACTGCTCTAAATTACTTGTGTGTATACTTTTGCAACAGAACACCTGTCTAAGAATCATAAAAGGCGGGTCACTATTAATAATTTGCGCCAAACGCCAGGAGTAAATATTCGCGCATTTTCATACATTTTATTTGCTAAAAACTCGACTCTGCAGAACCAGAGAAGGTTTTCTACAGGTCCATTCCCCATCACGGGGATGACCTTACCTGCACATTGGCACCATGTGTATTATCCGCGCAGCCTATTTATGAGAAAATGAAATGAATATTTTTTAGTGTTTAAGAAAACGTTGAACCTACGCTTGCAAAAGTTCTAAGAGATTCAAAGATATTTAATTTCTTCTTTATCAAATCAAGAAACTGATTATACGTTAAATCAGCAAAAAGGGGCCTTTACTTATGCCATGAATATCACAGAAAAAGATTCAAAATTTTGGTCGCAAAGAGGATTGAACCAATGTCGCCTTTTTCTGTTTTATCCCCAACGCGCAAACCATTAAGCTTTTGGGAGTACTGCTCTAAATATACTTGTGTGTATACTTTTGCAACAGTACACCTGTCTAAGAATCATAAAAGGCGGGTCACTATTAATAATTTGCGCCAAACGCCAGGAGTAAATATTCGCGCATTTTCTTTGAACTTATCTATTAAATTGGTGTGATAGCTGCAATGAAATAAAATAAATAAAACGTTCTTATCGCCTTTATTTTATTTCGACGTTTAAAAAGTCTTTGTACACATTACATATATCGTATCTAGCCCAGTTACACTTAAGTAGTGAAACGGAAATTAAGTGTTAAGATCGACACTGAATTGCAACGAACTACGACGTGAAAGTCCAAGTAGTTTTGTTTACATTTCATGCATTCGTATGTCAGAATGGTTTAATCAAACGCTCAGCTGCCTCCATAAACCCCAATTGCGAAATGGCGGAATTGACAAAGACAGCCGCCATCTGGGGCCCGCTTCAGATTTTCAAATATTAATATCTAGAATTCAGATAAGCCAATTTTCAAACAACTTAGATAGTAATAATCTAATTGTTAAGATGAATACTTTTGATCAATAATGTATAACAAAGAATTGATCATTAGAGAGTTATAGATAAAAGACTTTTGGCCCCTCTTAGCCCCTAATTTGAAGGGTCAGCCCTATTTTTTTTATATCAAATGAAAGGTCTTGCGATATTGAATATTTTGTCTTCAATATGTTTTAACAAATTATGAACAGGAGTGAAGATATGAGACAAAATGCGTCAAATTTTGTGAGATATTTCTGAGACATTTTTTCGGCCCTACCGAACTTCGGTGCCTTTTGCGCTAGAAAGATTTGGAGACCCAATTACAACTCACCAAACCTTCCTCTATTTTCCCTGAAAATCTCAAGTCCATATCTTAAGTCGTTTCGGAGGAGTTTCCCGGACAAGCCGACCCTCTGAAAATCAGAAAATCGTCCATATCTCACGACCGGAAGTGAGATAATCAAAAAGGAAAAAAACCTATCAAGATCAATTGAATATCTTTCAGATCTGAAAGTTTGGTAGAAATCGGACGAGCCATCTCTGAGAAATCGCTTGCACAAAATCGGTTGGAAGAATAATAATAATAATAATAATAATAATAATAATAGGGAAAAAGAAACCGAAGAATAACAAGAAGGTCTTCCGTTGGAGACGGAAGACCTTAATAACTAGATGCGTTCTTGTTGCTGGAGCAACAAGCAGGTCTTCCGACGGACTTTTCTTTAGAGTTCTATGCTGCGTCATCCCATGAAATAGATTTCAGAATGTATTTTTTGCTCACGTTTATTCACAACAGTCTCTCAACATATATCATGATAATTACAGGTATTCCTCAAATATCTCAAAAAATAGCTTTTAAAAATCGGCAAAATATTCCATACGTGATATGAAAGATATAAAAGTCATTTGAAGCTGAAAAAAGACAGAAACAAAGAAAAAAAATTTGAAACGCCCACAGCGGGATTCGAACCCCTGACGGTAGGAGAAAGTTTGGTTTGGTCATATCTTTTCAATATATGCACGCATCAAGATACTAAACACATATTTAGAATTCTCATAAGACACACTATTAACCCTGTAAATTCTAAAGAAAAATATTGAAAAACAAAAAAGTTGAGAAATGGGACTTTTTGAATTCACTTCCGTTTGCGACCGGAAGTGCCGACGACGAAAAATAAAGGCCGTTCCCCATAATGGAGTTTGATGTTCTATCACCTCAGTGAGTTTCACTTTCATATCTTTTGCCGTTCTCGAGAAAACTGCTGGACAAAATGCCTTTTAAAAAATACAAAAATCCCCAAAAATCGCGAACGAAGGTGAATTTTGAAAAAATGAAAAACACGTCTGGAGATATTTTCATGATGCATCATCCCTGTAAAAATCTTTCAAATCCGTCCACGCACAGCTGAGATATCGCCCTAACTATGAAAAAAAGAATAATAATAATAATAATAAAAAACAGACGAATAACAATAAGGTCTTCCGAAGGAAGTCGGAAGACCTTAATAATAAAAAACAGACGAATAACAATAAGGTCTTCCGAAGGAAGTCGGAAGACCTTAATAATAAGAAACAGTAGAATCACTATAAGGTCTTCCGTGAAGACGGAAGACCTTAATAATAATAACTAGAAACGATCTCGTTGCGAGCAACGAGAGGTCTTCCGTCTGATCTTGAAAAAAAAAGTAAAATTAAGCTAAAAAGGGGATTAAAATTTTTTTGTGACAATGGGGATTGAACCTAATGGGGAAAAACCAATTTACTTTTTATTTCTATCTGTAGCGCACACCACTACGCTATTGGGACTACTACTCTTAATGTTCCTGCATATATACTTCTACAATAGTACGCCTGTATATGAATCATGAAAGGCGGGCAATTATTCATAATTTTGCGCCAAACGCCACGAGTAAATCTTCGCGCCTTTTCTTTGGAATGTTCCATTAAATGGGTGTAATATTAAGACCGTTTTTACAGTGAAATTAAAAAGAATAACGTTCCTAAATTCTAAAATTCGAGATTAGAAATTATATTTTGCATTCTATACATTCTATATCGTATAGAGGTAAGTTAAACTAAAGCAATGCAATTGCTATAATTTAAAACCCTCTTTTGAATTTCCCATTTATCCCCAGAGTGAACTATCCCTATTAGTTACACTTTCATGAAAAGGTTGAAATGGTTCGACGAAAACATGTATCGCCCTACGACGGTCAAGAAACTGGATACCATTTATGTCTAATAACTTGGATCGTATCGATCTTTGAGAAAAGAATGTTAATTCAAATCACTAGTACATTAAACGATCTTTTTAAAAATATTTTATTTTGGTCTTTTCTATTAGTTTAATATGACACAAGTGTGCATGGGGTAACAATGTTTACGTTTTATACTTACTATATAGATCGGTATTGTTTTTTACTCAAACTAAGATTTAAGATCTGTTTTCCGTGGTTCAAAGATAGTAGATATCTATTTCATTTCCACATTTAGTCTATTCTTTTTCTACTTTGATAACCAGCCAAAACCAATTATAGAAGACGTTTGAGAAGACCCTGGAATATATCTTTATTTTGACACAGAATTGTAACGTAATTACTACGTGACAATCAACATACTCATCTACATTCCATTCATCCTTATGTAACTTTCATTTAAGCAAACGCTCAGCTGCCTCTTTAACCCCCTACGCGCGAAATGGCGGAGTTGACAGAGAGAGCCGCCATCTTAGGCCCGCTTCAGATTTTCAAATGTTAATATCTAGAGTTTAAATTTATTAATATTCAAACAAATTATATGGTAAGCATCAATAAAGGAGTCTCTATCAACATTCCAGAAATAAATGAAAAATATTGAAAAACAAAAAAGTTAGGAAATATGATTTTTTTTAATTCGCTTGTCGTAACGACCGGAAGTACTGACGACGAACGAAAGGTCGCGTCCTGGAAGAGGAATATCACGATCTATAATCCCTGAAAGTTTCACATTGATATCTTTTACCGTTTTTGAGTTTAACCGCGGACAAAATGTCATTTTAAAATCAGGAAATGTCCCGTAACTTGGCACCAAAAGGGAATTTTCAAAAAATCGCTCAGATAGATCAAGTTCATGTTACGACACATCTTTTCTGATAATTTCATGTAATTCCATCCAGTAGTCTTCGAGAAATCGCGTGCACAAAATTTTGGAAAAAAAATAAAAAGAATAATAAGAAACAGTAGAATAACTATAAGGTCTTCCGTGAAGACGGAAGACCTTAATAAGAAACAGTAGAATCACTATAAGGTCTTCCGTGAAGACGGAAGACCTTAATAATAATAATAATAATAATAATTATAAAGATTTAATGGATATAACAGCTTTCAAAACTACACAAGAATAAATAAAGTTTTATAAAATTATAATTTGGCAGGTAAATAATAAGGTTTATATCAAAAGGATTAGCCAGGTTATTTAGTGCATACTTTTCTAAGGGACAAAGAGTCGTAACTCGTATTAGTAAACCAAATGTAGATTTTCTTGCGTACTTTGAGAGAATGCGCAACCATGACCTCTATTTGTTAAGTATGCACGTTCAACCCTGCCCTTTTTCTGCATCAACTCTTTGAACGAACGACATGAAATTCTGGGTTCCTTTAAAAACCCATTTAAATCGACATTCTATCACTGAGAAATTTGAAAGATGTTGCAGGTGCTCCTAGGAATTCAAAATCCAATTGTCCATATGCTCATCCTAGCTAGCGTCTCAGCTGCGGCACTCTACATCTCTACTTTGATTGTGGTCACACCAGAACCCCAGACGACTATTACACTGACTAATGGTGATAAATTTCAAGAGCGTATGTTTATTACTTTTTTCAAATAGCATTTTTATTACACACTTTTTAAGAGCTTCAGTTTATCATAATGTCACGCACACTACAACAACGTCAACCTACAAATCAGTTGCAAAATCGGTTAAAAATGAGTTATATTAAATTGTAATATAAATTTTGTAACCTGTAATTTCTTAATTTTGTTTAATTTTATTAAAAAAGGGAAAAAAAAGTTTTAAAATAGTGAATACGCGTCATTTTACTATAATAATGCGCAAAATATTGCGCAATGAAAACCCCAGTGGCCCCCTATAAACACAGTCAAGATAACAAAATAGACATATTTTATAATTTATTATTTGTTGTAAAAACATCTATAAATAAATGTCAAATATTAATGCAATTGCTTTCAAAAATTGTCAAGGGCTTGGAGCTGCATAAGCTGTAGATGTAGAGAAAATTGAGGGCCAAATTACTCGTATTTATTATAGGATTAAACGTTCTTTTTTCAGAATTTATCGATGTGTAAACTCTGCCTTTTTACTCACAAACTGAATAAAAGTGCGAAGCACTTTTATGTAAAGTTTGTGAGTAAAAAGGCAGAGTTTACACATCGATAAATTCTGAAAAAAGAACGTTTAATTCTTATAATTCCAATTACGAATTTTTTTAATTATTAAAATTATTTCTCTTTGAGGCCGCCATACAATCCGTTATTTTGTACGGCGTAGGAATACTTTATGCCCCAAAGAAACGTATAAAAGATGAATATAGATAAAATCCAACTTTATTTGTCAAAACAATCAATGATTAAACTTATAAAAACTCATTGAATGTTGTTTAAGTCAAAAAAAATATCGTAAATACGCGTATTCTCCTAAATAATTCGTCCTTGACCAAATGCCATGTTGACGTCATGACGAAAATTGAAGACCGACGACGTCCTCGATTTGCTCTGGTTCGTTTAAAGATTTAGGGAGAATATGGGATCTGTAGGATGTAAATATATGAATTTGATGCTGAAAAGGCAAGAGCCCGAGGTACGTTTCTTTTCCCTATCACATTACGATACCAACTGACTTGATATGGAACGTCGAGAAAATGACAGCATGATCAGCGATTTCAAAAATTCACACTCGTGATCCGACAGTGACATAAACATAATATTCCCGTCTGTAAGTCCTGTTATTCTCTTTTTTATTCATTCATTTTTTACTATAAGTTTTTTGTTATCATAATTTAGCTAAAACGGACTAGAAGTATGTTTTCATTGTTTTTACAACAGTCAAGAAAGTAGTTCTGGTTGAAAAATTCATCGATGTGTAAACTTTTCCTTGAATTTGTTCTCGTCCAATCAAAACACAAGGAATCGATAAATAAAATTAAGATTGGAATTATTTATTTTTGGCTTATGTATTCACACTTTACATCAAACGGTTTTTATTTCAGAAGACAAAAAAGAGAGTAATTGTCATTAATCCAAATGTTTCCAATTGTAAAAGGTAACACTTCGTTAGTAGTTGCAATCTCTTGTTGGAGCACTGGCCTCTATAGTTCATGCATTACCAGCAGAAATTAAGGGCCCTACTTTCTCGTAGGATCTGTACTGTTGGGCAGAGTATGGAGTTAAAAATCGTTTAATTTCACTCGAATAAAAATGAATAAAAATAGACCTCCAGATATGGGTGCAATTTCTGCTCAGCTTAAATGGTACTACGCTTTTTCCTTCTTTACATTATTGGAGCTTGTTCCCATAGCATTAGGTATTTGTAATTGGTCATGTGAGCGTACGGACAGAAAATTTTCCTTTCGATTTCAAAATTATTTTACAGAAATTACAGAAAATAATATTTCATGTTCAAATCTAAAAAAAAATATACATAAAAGTCGGCCCAACACTAAATATAAAACGTTCATAAATGAATAAAAGCCTAAAATATCTAAAAAGAAAAAGGAGAGACCATCTGATGAATTAAAATGAAATTTTACATACGCAAGTCATGCGATGCATACTTTTATTGTCAAAGATTCAAATTTAATTTTCTTTGGCATTACAAAGGATACCGTATATGCTATAATCAAATACTGCTTCCAAATTGAGATATGTTAAACAAAATCTATATGAAACTTAATTAGACTTTTGTGACAATATTGAGTAAAGATCGAGGGAAAAACATTCAACAGGATGTCAGTTTAAAGCTGTATTGAGTACATGCAATTCATTCTATAAGTACAGATAAAAAATAATAACAATAAAAAAAAAACAAAAGAAGCAAGGATCTTCAACAGGAAACTAAATGAAAAAAAAAACCCTCCGGAAAACTGATACTCTAACGAAAGCCTCTACACTTGTAAAAATCTTTTACATGTAAGAGGCAATTGTAAAGAGAATAAGTACCTCTCTTTCACATTGAATTATGTAAACATTAGTTTTTCAAGGTTCCTTTACCGTATTCATTATATATTATTTAATTTATATAAATTTACATGCTTTGAAAATATCCAAAACAATAGATTCGACAAAAAGCTGCAATTTCCAGCAGTTTTTAAAACAATTCCTTACCAAAAAGTTACTTTAACCAAATTAGATAGTGTTAACTTCTAAAAAAAACGTTGATAAAATTTCAACATATATCTCTCAATGTTAAACATTTCAAATGATTTGTTATAGTAAAATAATTTTGGGTTCGTTGCAAATTAGCTGTGCATAATCATTGTCCAACAAATTTCAAGTCCAACTCGATACTGGAGTTAAGGACAGACGAGACGTTCCTTAATAATAGATACATTTTTCAAAGAGTTTGTCATTGAAGTGTTGCTACTTAAACATGTTTACTCACAAAAAATTGAGGTACCTACCAGGCATTTATGCAAGATACCAGGGATAGTTTTTCTTATATATTCCTTTGGGGAGGAAAAATAATTTTCCAATTTCAAATTTTTAAGCCTTTGGATTTTTTTAAAAACGTTAAAAACTGTTTTAGAAGTCAGAATGTAGTTAAAATTTTGAATATTTTTCATACATTACGAAGATATACAAAACAAATTTTGAGGAACGCGGTATAGTAAATCTATTTCAACTAAGTGAATAAAATTGCCTTTGAAAATCTGCTGGGTCATCTTCAAAAAAATGTCTTTGTTTGCCTTTTACGACAAAGTGACTAAGATGGCCCGACTTAAAACTTGTTTTTAATAAACATTCTGGTATTTTCTACTTAATTTTATTCGATTCCTTTTATCTCGTCAAAAAAGTTGAAATTGTCTGGGAAAAAAATGTTCCCACCTACCTACCGACCAAAAAATTCAACATTGAGCCCGAGATGGCAAACAAACATACTTTTGAAGATTGATCGATTAATGATAAACATGTTTATTATCTTATTACAATTGTAATCTTACCATTGTAATCTCAACAGATGCCTCGACTTTCCGAAAGACTTAACCTTTACATCAGCATTATTACAATTCTCTGATATCCTTGGACTTTCAAGAAGGCGTTGCATTCTCATAGCTACATAATTAGCATCTCTCAAACGGTGACTTAGACATTTGCCCAAATTTCTATCTAATGTATAGTTCAACAGCAAATTAATGGCTGTTATCCATATAATTTGACTAAATTTCAAATCAATTCAGAAAAATAATCAGAACACACTCTAGACTTGTATTAAGAATAGTGTAAAATGGGGCTATGGGGAATGTGTATGCAGTATTTATAGGAATCTGTTTATTGAAAACCATCGGGTAGATTTAAACGAAGGGGGGCATCTAGCTCATGAAAAATTTCGACTTTTTCAATTTACTTTAGAGATATTAAAATATTCACTTCCAGGGAATTGCATTCAGTGCTTGTGGCTATGGATCCCCTAGATATAAATAGATGTTAGATTACGTAGCTGGACTTGGGGCGTTCATGTAGTCTTTCTCTCCCTCTTTCTCTCTTACACATATTATCTATATTTAAATTCCACCTTCATTTTAGAAAGCGTTGCCAAGGACCTGTCGTCTATGCATCCTACATATTGTTGACCATTTACATTTAAACCTGCGATCAGGATTTGAATATGTTTCAAGCGTAAAATAACTGGACCTGACTCTTCTCTACTTGTTTATGTCTTTATGAAGATTAATGACATAGAAACCAATGAGAATCACCATAAGTCACCATTTTCGACATGCTAATTACGTAGCCTCGAAAATGTCACGTCTTACTGAAAGTCCAAGGATAACAGTGATTTGTACTACTTAAGAAAAATTATTTGAAAATGTCATTTTACTTAACTAAATGTATATATATCTTTTTTAAACGTGAGTTAGAAAAATAAAACTATAAAAAGAATTCTAAAAAGTGTAATAAATATTAAATCGTTTGGAAAAGGATCGATTATTTGATGTTTTACCTTCTGAAAATTAAGACATAATTAACACAATGCATTTGCTTAACGTAATATATTATTATTGACCACTGCACTTTATAAATAAAAACAGATAACTTCTCATTGTATAAATTGATCTTGTTAGGCAAGAACACATTTTCATAAAACGATCCCAAGTCAAAAAAAAAAAAGAAGAAACAACAACAACAAACAACAACCAGCAAGAAATAGACCACCTACTTTGAAACGTTGACAACCGTAAAAAAGGTGTATGAAAAACCAAATGTTACGCTATACCATGGTCAATCAAATATCGTATTAATTAAAATTTGATTGAGCGCAGAATGTCATGAATTCAAAACAACTTAAACCGATAAAATGGCACAAAGTATGACGAATATAAATGATATTTATGGTACTGTAAACTCAAATTCCCATGCTAATAAATTTTAAATCTAATAGAATCATATATTCGCTAAGTTGGACACTTCACGGCCCGGTGCATTTAATAAACATGTATATAAAATCTGCGCTGTTTAGAGATAAAACGATGTTAGAGATAAAGTATTTTATATTCTGTTCTGCAGAAAACAAAACATGTACTATTTTAAATCGTGTCAAGTTCTAAGGGCATGCAAGTAATGTAATGGGTAAAAACCGCACCTCGGAGCCCTAAGAAGGACGAAAAAATCACAATCTACATAAAAATTTTACGCTGAAATTACATGCCTGAAATATTAAGCTTAGAGAGCCTTTCTATGAATACAGATTCAGCAAAACAGAGGTCCTGTTTGCTGATTGTGAAAAAGAAAATAGGATGTCAAAGTGCATCTTCCTATTCACATGAACGTGATCATTTTGCACTGGAAATTTTACTTTTAGGTTACTCACTTTCACCTCCATCAAATTTAACTAAATATTATGTAATTAAGGCAAAACAATAGTCTTATTATACTCCCGCTTGAAAAGCAAGGTTTATGTTATATTGTGATGGGTGTGTTCGTCCGTCTGTATGTACAGGTACGTTCGAGAGTTACGCCTTTGAGTTCCCTTTTCATCTCTGCAACCCCACATATACTATACATAGAATGAAATTAGGCGAGATTTTCAGAAACTCTATGTCAAATAGAGCCATTTTGTACATCTTATTTTTTTTTTGATCGGACACATTTCCAATTTCTGATTGCAAAACATGTACGACATATCGAAATATGACCAATATAAATGTAATTTAAGTAGTTGTAACCCTAATTTCCATGCTGATCAGAATTTTTTTAGGATCATATATGCACTTAAGTTTCACACCTCACGGTCTGTTGCAATTATTAAACATGTATTTAAAATCTGCGCTGTTAGAGATAAAACATTTTATATGTTGTTCTGCAGAAAAGAAACATGTACTAATTCAAATCGTGTCAAGTCCTGAGGGCATTCAAGTAATGCAATGGGTAAAAGCCTGCACACCTGACCCATAAGAAGGACGAAAAAAAAATCACCATCTACATGAAAGTATATTCCTGAAATTACATGCCTGAAATATAAAGCTTAGAGAGCCTTTCTATAAATACACTAATTTTCATAAAATTTGATGTTAAACGGTATTCTGAAGGAAAAACATCTAGGCAATTGGTCACCTTATTACATATTACATGTACATAGATACAAGTTCAGCAAAAAAGACGTCTTAACACGTTAAAGGCTTCAGAATACCACAATACCAAGATCTTCATAATCTTTGGATTTTCCTTTACAGTATTTACACATTGCTTGAATTTACTTCTATCTTAAAATCCATGTGAATTTTCATGTGCAAGCACACATAATTACAAGAAAAACCTTAATATAAATTCCCACGAACTAAATGAAACAGAAGAATATAAACGACATCAATCGATTAAAACAACTTCAAATAATACAAATAAGTGAACAGAACCCTGCTAATTCAAGATTTGGATTAGGTGCACAAGAGGAGGAGGCATCTCCTGTTGTCGGCCAATCATTTGCGATGTTTGTTCAACACCTGCAGGACAATAATGTCCGATGAATGTTCCGCGGGACGGTAATGTATACGTTTAGGAAATCAACGACGTCATACAATAAACATACCTAATATGGTTGTATCGGAAGAGGGTCTTAAGAACTTGGAAATAATTGTTAAGGAAATGAGTCATCACCACATCAAAAACAATGTAAATATGATTAGATCTACTAAAAAAGGAAAAAATCAGCAGCACATGTCGGAAGAGCAATGTTAAAATTCTATGTATTCGTAAGAAAATATACAGGTACATAGATTTTCATAAAGGCCATCGCAGGATCATTTTCCTCCCTAGTTTTGAATATTTATTGTTTTTCTTAAAAATGAAACATTTAAAAAAAAATAAATGAAGGAAATTTCAGATGAATTGTCTAATAAATTCATTAAGTTGAGTCACATAGAGAGATGAATTATATCAATAATTTTTTCTAAAAAGAATAAATTTAGTACTTACTACTTTAATAGCATGACTCAAAATAGAAAAGAAAATAACAAGGGTGTTAAAGTGCATCGTACAGCGCACATGAACTTAATCATTTTGCATTAAAAATTTGATTTTTAGGTTACTCACTTTCACCTTTATTAAATTTTTACTAAACATTTTGTAATTAAGGCAATAATCATAGACTTATTATACCGCCGCTTGAAAAGCAAGGTTTATATTATATTGTGATGGGTGTGTCCGTTCGTCCGTCTGTATGTACTTGTACGTCTGACCGTACGTTACGCCTTTGGGTCCCCTTTTTTTCTCTGCAACCCCTCATATACTTCTGAATGAAATTATTTTATATTTTCAGAGAATCTATGTCAAATAGAGCCATTGTGTACATATTGCTTTATTTTTTCATCGGACACATATTTTGAAATTCTGATAGCAAAACATGGACGATAGATCAAAATATATCGAATATAAATGAGATTTATAGTACTATAAACTCTAATTTGTTTATTTTAATTTGATAGGAACATATATTCGTATACGTTCGACACTTCACGGTCCGTTGCATTTGATACATATGTATTTAAAATCTAAGCTGTTTACAGATAAAACATTTCATAATTTGTTCTGCAGAGGCACAAAATCGTGTCAAGTACTGAGAACAACCAAGTAATGCAAGGGGTAAAAGCCTGCATCCCGGACCCAGAAGAAGAGCGAAAAAAATCACCGTCTACATGAAAGTGTATCACTGAAATTACTTGCCTGAAATATAAAGGTTAGAAAGCTTTTCAATAAATACACTATCTACATGAAAGTATATCACTGAAATTACTTGCCTGAAATATAAATGTTAGATAGCTTTTCAATAAATACACTATCTACATGACAGTATATCACTGAAATTACATGCCTGAAATATAAAGGTGTTAGAGCTTTTCTATAAATACACTAACTTTCATACAATTGGGTGTTAAACGGTATTTTGAAGGAAAAACATCTAATCAATTGGTCGACGGGAACAAATGCTGACCTCTTCTAAAGGCCAAAATAAGTTAAAAATTAATTCAAAAGAAAAAAAAATTAATCAAGTACTAAAGATAGCGTTATGATTGAGTAGCGACGATATATATAGAAAATTAATGTATTTATCCGTCTTTAGAATTAGCATGGTTCGTGGGTGACACTCTTTGTCAATATATTTAAAGACTGAATCGTCTGAATATTCCAGTTTCCCACGAAACCACGGCCATACAAACAAATACAATTTTACTTTCCTGCAACAATTAAACCCCACGAACTAAAATGGTTCTACCGTAATATTTCATAACCTATCCTAGTCTCCGAAGTATTTCATTTTAAGCTCCTTTGTTACAACGAATTGAAAAAAAATATTTGTGAATATCTAAAATACTGGTTAGAAGAGGTTTAAGATTTAAAGGAACTGTTGAAAATTAGAATCTTTTGTCAGAATAGCAAATTAAGCATGTAGTTTAATTGTTAAGTATGACTAAAATGCCAGAATTTCACAATACCATGATCTTCATAATTTTTGAAATTTCTATACAGTATTTACACATTGCTTGAATTGAATTTTAAAAGTCATTTGTAAATCATGTGCAAGCACTCATAATTACAAGAAAACATAAATAGATATTCTCGAGAACTAAATGAATAAAGGTGAATATAAACAACACCATTCGATTAAAAAGAACTTCATTTAATACAAATAAGTGACAAGATTCCTGCTAATTCAAGATTTGGATTAGGAGCCCAGAAGGAGTAGGCATCTCCTGTTGTCAGCCAATCATTTGCGATGTTTGTTCAACACCTGCAGGACAATAATGTCCGATGAATGTTCCGCAGGACGGTAATCTATACGTTTATGAAATCACCGACGTCATACAATAAGCATACCAAATATGGATGTGTCGGAAGACGTCTTAAGAACTTGTAAATAACTTTGAAGGAAATGCGTCATCAGCACATAAAAAAAAATAATGTAAATATGATTAGATTTACGAAAGAAGGAAATGCATCAGCGGCTTATGTCGGAAGAGCGACGTTAAACTTCTGGGCATCCGTAAGAAAATATGCATATTAGATTTTCATAAAGGCCATCACAGAATGAAAAGCCAGGTTTCCCAAATTTGGAAACCCGATGGAAACATATGGGAATCGTGACATCAGTAGTTTCCATATAGTTTCCATTTTATGGAAACCACATAGTGGTTTCCACATAGATTCCCGACATGGAAACAATCAACCTGTGGTTTCCCGTAAGTTTCCCAAGATAAGAAACCATGGAAACATACCCCGGTGGTTTCCACATAGATTCCCGACATGGAAACAATCAACCTGTGGTTTCCCGTAAGTTTCCCAAGATACGAAACCATGGAAACATGCTCCGGTGGTTTCCATGTAGATTCCCGATATGGAAACAACCAACATGTGGTTTCCCGTAAGTTTCCCAAGATGGGAAACCATGTAAACATGCCTCAGTGGTTTCCATACAGATTCCCAACATGGATGTCACCAATGTGTAGTTTTTCCCCATGTTTCCCAAGCAGGGAAACTTTGAAAGTATATCTCAATACTAACCCACCTACCTTTTATTTTACAAAAAGTTAAATATTTAATTATGTTACCATATTTTTACCAATTATAGAAATATTTCAAAAGTGTTTACATGCTGTATCAAAATAATTAACTTCAAACAGTTAAAATAACTAGATGTGTATTTCTGTGTGATTAATTTAATATTTCAGCACCGTGAACGCAATTCAATTTTAATTCAATTTTATTTAACTGAATTTTATTTAATTTTATTTAATTTTGAATTTGATTTATCACATAAGTTTTGGTAAACTCGTATAGAATGCGTGAAGTGGAATAGAAAAAAGTAAGTGCATGCAGTTATGTAGAAATCAATCATTTCCGATCCCACTTTCTTGAAGCTGTCTATGATGAATGTTCCTTTGAAAAAATGGAAGAGCTCAGGAAGGGTACATTTAATGAAATTATTTACAGAAAAGGTTTACTAAAAAGATCGATTAAAAAGTAAATAAAGAAATATGTCAAGTTACGATTACTGATTAAGGACAGGTGAGACGTTCCTCAATAAAATAATTAAATTTTTTTCCAATATTTTGCAACTGACATTGAAGAATTATTTTTACATAATCACATGTATTCACAAGACATCAAGGTACCTTACCAGGCATTTGTGTTAGATACCAGAGGTTGGCATTTCTTATATACCGGGGTAATCCGTCAGGAAAAAAAATACTTCAGTTGGTTTGTCAAAATTACATTTTTAGTGTTTCAAGTTTTTAAATACAAGTTTAGAAAGTGATAAAGATTTTGTTATAATATGATTTAATATATTAATGTAAACTGGTCAGATAAGAATCATTTTATCGAATTGGCGGGGGGTTGAGTATTATCATACTAGTATTTTACTATTAATAGTGAATATTGTTTTTTTTTTAATTTATTAAATTATTGTTTTTATTATTGGGGGGTGGGGGGGTGGGGGTTGCTTTTAATTTTTTCCTTGAGAAGCCCCCCCCCCCCCCCCCCCCCGAAAAAAAAAAACGCTTTTGAGGAAGTCACTATGGTCGGCCTGTGTAATTAGGGACACCTGTCCTCACGTGCCATTTCAGGTGGAGACACGTGCCGCGAAGACACCTGTCACTGTGTATTTTTTGTATATTCTATGTGAATTGAGACGGTTTTGTACCTAAAGGGAACAATGGGCTGCTGTCGAGCATGTACACACACAGTCTCCGACCGAAAATTCTTTTAAATTAAGATGATGATTCGTGTTTCTTTTATCATTTAAAAAATTGTATATTCCATAAATAAAGTTATACAAGAGAACATATTTATAAAATAACCTACATTTAAAAAGTTCAATGAAAGAACAAACTATTTAGAATTTTTATTTCAATTTTCATTACTGATTTAAAATAAAACTACCCTCTTTAGAACTTAAATAATTTTCTATAGGTATTGAATAGATCTTAATTCTCGTCGTGTATAATTATATTAAATCAGAATGACGTTAATAGATCAATGTGAAATCAAAACTGTATTTAATATTGTTGATGGGTTTTTGTGTGAAATTTGTAATCTAACATACTACAAAGACATTTATTAGATAAATGTTTATAATATAATTCATCACATAAAACGTTTTTTTTCTTTCCTTTTTTGTTTATTAAATATGTACGCAGATCCCCGTGTAGTAAACGCCTGCACTTTTCGCATGAAATTACAATGTAGGGTCCTAAACGCACATACACTATATTTAACAAACTTTAAAATTTTCAGCCATTTTTTTCTCCAAAGGCCATTGCTCTAGATAAAGAAAAGTCTATAATATTTTGCATGATTTTGTTTTCCTTAAGAACAATGGCTTTTAAAGTAATGCATGCTAAGGCAATCTATTAAAAGAATTAATTGTATAATTAATTCATTGTATAATTGTCACGATTGTATTTTTGTGCAGTTTTTGTTGATTTCATTCTATAAAGGTATGAAGTTTGTCAATACTTCAACAAACATTTCTTTATCTATGTTGTACACTACTTTATTTTTATTCGCCGATATGCTACTCTTTTTAAAAAAAAACTTGCGTGACTAATAAACTCGATCTTCAGGCCTGTAGTAAAGTAATTTCCGTTAGAGTTATAAACTAACCGGGATTTTATTTTTATTAGCATACCTTACCAGATTTCTTAACGAAAAAAAAAAAACATTAAAGAAATACAGGGCGGGACCAGCTAAAGCTGTATGCATATAAGTACAGCCCTGCAGATCAACGAGGATAGATGACTTTCGACATAATCTTTCCCATGACTTCACTTATACCAATCACGACTAAAATACTGAATTAAAATACTGTTATATTTTCCTGCCTTTGATAAGATGTTAGTTTTGTTCCACCTAGAGATATAACTCTCCTAAGGAAAAGGTTTTCAATATTCTGATTCATTTAACAATTTTACGTGTTAAAATGATGTGGGCAATTTTTTAAGCTAAAGGCCAAGGAGTTTAAAGTACAATGTACATGTAGCAATTAGAGAAAAGTCTAGCAGGTCCACCAGTAATATTGATAGCAGGCTCAAAATCTAATTAAACCCGAAAAGGAGGGAGTTCAATTAGTAATTTAATCCCCCCTCCCCCCCCCCCCAAAAAAAAACAACAATTTATTAGCAATGAATTATTAATCACCGAACTTTTCAATCATCACTATTGAAATAAAAAAAAACTGTTCTTGATAATCATATTATAATTGTAGCCCATTTTCATGCCTTTTAGGATTCCTGTGGAAAGTTCACGATAAAAAAATGTGCTTTTAAAAATTTAACATCTTTTGGTGTGACATTATAAATTCATAATCATGCATGTAACAGTTAAAAGAAGCGGGGAAGGGGGGGGGGGGGTAATTTAAGCAAGGACGGCCACTACCAACAACCAAGCCCCGAAACCCATATCCCGAAGGCAAATAAGTTGATGTGTCAAGCAAGAAACATTTTTTTCTGCTTTTTCTAAATATACTAGGCCTACACATCATATCGGCAAAAATATTTAGGAGCCCCTCTTTTTATTCCATGAAAAGGGAAGAACTTAATTAAATTCTAATATAAGATCTCATTATCACACTTAATCATAGTGAATGTAAACAGTTTATATTTCCCATCCTGCATCGCTCTGTAGGCGCTTTATTTCATTGGTCAATTTCCCGAGGCGCCATTTTTGGAGGATCGAGAAGGACGAAGAAGAAGGTGTAAGCAGCTGGTAAATGTGAAAAGTTAAGATGATTTCACCACCCAGTGTCTTTAAGACTGTGATAAATGCAATGGCCAACAATGAAGGATTAGTGTACGTATATTTTTGTTAACTTTTTACGGTAAATAGTTGTAATATTTGGCAACAACAAATCTTCACTATCGGAGGCAACTTTTGTTGTGACGCCATTTTGAAAAGTTGGATACCTAAGTTTTAGATTGTTAAGTGTATATATTGCAGAGAGAAAGAGAGAGAGAAAAAAAATTGAGACAGTGATTTAGCATAACTTAGATTATGGAGGCCCCAAAGGCACCGTGCATGTGCATGCTGTATGTTGAAAATGGCAACGTTTCGCCTTTTATCATGTTTATTAAAATGTATGCTCCATATGTATGTTCTCTCTCTATATATAAATGAATCCTTTTCGGAATCAAAAAATTAAAAAAAAAAATATTTTTACCCACGCTCAAATTATCCGGATGATGATAGTTACACCGAGCATGGTTTCGTAGTTAAATTCATACTGTAGAACATCCGGTTTGAATTCATGTGTTTTCTGACTTTTCGGATAGCCAACTGGCAAGTGGCAACTCTTGTTTTTTGGAACTTACGACTTATGGAAAGGTATAAATTAAATATTTTTGGTTCAAAACTTTGATAAAAGCATCGATGTTTTTACAAAAAGTGTCTTCAATCTCAGCTTATCCGATTATTCATGAAGGATATCCTCATCAGAACAGTTGGAATAGATCAGGTCCAGGAAAATCACTATATTTAGCTATATAGCTTAATTTACCTATATAGCTTTATTTACCTATATAATATAGCTTTATTTAGCTATTTTAGAATAAGTTTCTGTTTTATGAAAAGCAGACAAAAAGTCGCATGTAAATTATGGCTGATCAATATATTTTTTAAAAGGATTGATAAAAACAACCTAGGGCATTGATAGTAAAAACATTGCCTCTTATAAACACTTTTTAACCAAAAAATGTATCTCTATTGTTTGGATAGCTGGAAGTGTGGTGAGGCATGACTAAGTGTGATTGCCTTCCATTGTGGTCAATTATTACCAATCAATTATCTTGTTGACCAAAACTGCTTTTCTTTGTTAAAGTAGCTGCTTACTCACAGATTAATTGTTATACATAGCCCCAAAGCTTTTAGATCTTTGATTTCAATTGCACAAAAGGAGAAACATTTTTATAAGTGGGTTTTTGGTGAATTGTTTTCAGTCCATTTCAAAGTTGAAAACTAATACTGCCTCAATATGCGACTTTTTGTCTTATAGCTATATTTTATAGGTAAATAAAGCTATATAGGTACATTTACCTATATAGCTAAATATAGTGATTTTCCTGGACCTGTAGATTGTAGCGAATAGCATAACCCTTAATCATATGCATGACGATGATATGGAGGAAAAATATACATAAAAAAGTGAATGTAGGTAAAAGCCTGTCCACTTTTCTGAAGAGATTTTGTTTGTTTTATTGTTTATTGAAATAGTTTACTGCTCAAAAGATTTTTTTTTGTAATGTCTAACCTGTTGAGATGAAGATGTAAAAAAAGAAAAGCCTAATAGTGAATTAATATTGATAGTATGTCAAGAAATGCAAATGAATCATCAGCTTGAATTATCAGTTTTTTCACAATTATTGACCTGAGTAGGTCAATGTATAGCGAATAATACATACTCTTTTCCATATTACATCCTAGCCCGAGACACCAATATCAGCCAGAGGGACAGAGGCCCTAGGGCTGATATTGGTCAAAGGTATGATACAGGATGTGATGTGGGAAAGGGTATGTTTCATTATGTTTATTACAAACTTGGTAATAAAATACAGAACACTTCAAGTTGAGAAGATCAAGAAAATAAGTAAATAATCATGCACAATAAAACTACTTACATACATGTACACGGTATTGTCTTACTGAACAGATTTAGCTGTCATTAGGTCAAAATTGCAAATAATAACATGCTTCTTATATCGTGTATATACAGGTAACTCTTGATGGCTTGAACTTCGATTTCTCGGAAGTTCTTGATCGCTTGAAGTGAGTCTCCGGTCCTGATTTTTTTACTATATAACTAAGCAGATTTGCTCTTGATTTCTCGAACTCCTGACCTCTTGAAACCCTTGATCCCTCGAAGTCAAAATGCAGTCCCGCTGTGCTGTGAATTTTACCCTTGATACCTCGAAGTGGCTGTGTGTATACCAAGTTATAATGTTCAAACTTTTGCCATAACTGTATATCTGTGTGTCTGTCTGAGTGTCTGTTGTCAACTTAAACCTTCACCATAACTTTAGAACTATATCACTGTATATGAGATAGTGGCTTCATATTTAGTATGTATACTCCACTAATGAAGTGCTTTCAAATGGCAACAAGGACAATGATTATGTGATCTTGACTGTCACCTGTATGCTAAAAAAAAATTGCATTTTCGAACTTTGTTGCTGTGTTTCACAAGCGCATCTTGTTTTTAGCTCTACTTGTCAGAGACCAGAAGAGCTTATGCGATAGTAATGCGTCCGTCCGTCTGTTTGTCTGTCCGTCTATCTGCAAACACTACTCCTCCTTAAATTTTAGTCTGATTTCAATATAACTTGGCACACAAGTAGACTATACTAACATGACTAAGATACATAATTCTGTGCATCAGTTTTTGATAAGTACAAACCAGTAGAGCTACAGTCTCGACAGAGACTTTTGTTATTTTTTCTTCCATCCCGGTTGTTGCTAATGCTATTACATAATTAGTTTGAATTAGAATGCAATAGTACCTGGACATAATTTATCATTTCAGAGAAGAAAACTGTGTGACTTTAAAGAAAACCAGTGAGATAAAATCATAGAAAATGTATGATGATTCAGGATGTGGTCATTTGGTAAGTGGTAATTCATTCATGATTAGTATGTATATGACAATTGCCTGAAAAAAAAGATTCTACATTTTATTTAAATACTGAACTGTGGTATATCAGCTGTGAGCTACAAGAAGTTGTATGTAAAAGCTAGGGCTGAAACAATTTGCCCCCTCCATGTTATGTGTGTATTGCTATGATTGACATACAATCAGTTCTCTAATACATACACTTCAATAAAACTTTGTCGTCTTGAACCTGAATTGAACAGGAAAAAACTCTGAGATCTCTCCAAAAATTTGAATGAAAAAAAGGAAATGCTTATTAACTGATTTCTTGCTGGTCAGTATTTTGATTACTTAAAGGAAGCTCTAAAAACTGCACACTAAAGAGTTCTACTTTAATCACAGGGGCATCTTACCCACTCTGTTCTCTACTTCACATATAAAAATACACAAGGGAAGAATCGAAAGTAGCACACGATTTTTAAACTAAGTCAAAAAACAACTTACTTGAGAAAAGTTACACAAATCCTGAAATGAACTAGCACAAATGATGTCCTAGTACTTATCCAGGCTAAAATATTCCAAATATATCCATCCAAAATAGCTTTTATCTAACGAAAATCCCTGCTTTCTGCACAATGTGAATCTCTTCGCCCAAGAAAAGATAACTCACTCGGATGACAATAGGGTAGTACCCGAGGCCCTCCGAGTGCAATCTGAAGGCCTCGGCTACTACCCTATTGTCATCCGAGTGAGTTATCTTTTCTTGGGCGAAGAGATTTTTTTCTCTTCAAGGAATAATTTCTGCAAGTCACTAAGTTTTTAGAGTTTCTTTTATTTTATAGATATTCAATGAAATTATTTGAAGTATTAAATTTTGGTAAATTTTATGATACTAAAAGGTTATATGGATGAAAAAACTACATGCGTGTATGACAATAGGGCTTAAATTTTAAATGTCTCTTAATTTTTCAGTGACATTAAAACAGGAATTGTCATCACCAATAGACGAATTTCACATTCCTTAGAGTTTTCTCCAATTGTCAATATATCGCTCATTTTTCCCACTTTGTCCTTTGTAAGTTACTTGTTAATATTTTCAATCTTCAAAAATATGGACAATTACGATATCTGTATTGCCAGATTATGGGGGCAACATGAAAATCATAATGAATATGTTCATACAAATTTTATTTCTAAGACATTGTCCCTCAAAGTTGATACGGTTAAAGAGGGAAAACAGCGTTTTAAGTAGGTTGACCCCAGATCGACCCAGCGAAGGGGAATAACTTTTGTAAATGTGAAAGTCCTTTATGGTATATCATATAGATCTAAAACTGACTGAATTTTGATCAGCCAATTCATGAACATGATGAATGGATGTAAATAATGTTGGTCAATATATGTAAAAAAAAAATTATGTGGTATCTCTCCCATTGAAGTTTATAAACTTGTTATTTATTTCTTAAATAAACTAAGCATACATGCAATACCGGTATAAAATTACTCATAAGATACATGTATACTTAAACCATGATAAAATCATATGTGTCCAATGCAGCATATGATAAATCATTAACATACAAGTACATGTGTATATATACTGTAATACATATATATTGCATTATTTTTAGGTCCTGTTCTGTGGATGCCCTAAGACAGTGTCTACCCATCACTCCATCTGAAATCACTTGTTCTGTGCATATTTCTCTCTCAAACTTAAACTACAGAGAGCCTGTGGATAGAGGATGAAGAGTGACCTTGGACTAATTTTCTAGGTCAAAGGTCAGTATCAAAATCTACTGTATATCTTTATTTAAAACCGTAGTCCAGAGTATATTTCTCCCCTGGTGTAATCTAGCTTTTGTGCAATGGGGTGGAGGGTCTGTAATGATCTTCAATCAATTTCTAGGTGGAATATCAAAATTAAAAAAAAATCTCTCCCTAATATTTTTGTTATTATAAAGGGTATGTTTTCTCTCAAACTAATCAAACTTAAAGCAGGGTTCTTGGTATGAGTTACATGTAGTAATATATTTTCAATGACATAATAAGGCTGAAAACATTATTTATATTATGTTATTTTTTTCACTTATCATAAAGCATTTAATATAAAAGAGAAACATTAAATGCTGAAATCATATGTATCATGGTCATGGAAAGTAATTATTGATATTGGGATATTAAAGGACATTGACTGATCTTTCAGATTTCTAAGTTATATTCAAGCATTATAATTCTGTCATCATATAATAATTTTTTATGAATATTGCAGATCATAGGTGACGTGAAGAAAACCAGGAAACTGATGTTGAAAGAAGTACTTAATGACCCTTATGAATGGACTTAAATGTGAAAGACTGTTCCATTGTTTATCTAAGATATATGAATTTATTTAATATTTTGATATCATTGAAAAATTCAGTTACAGTTTTTGTACATCAAATGAATTATTAAACATATAAAATGGTAATGCTTTTTTCTTTTACATGTAATAAATTTTTTTGATAGATTTTTGAAAGAATACGCATTATTTCACATTGCTTCCTTTAGAAAAGTTAGGGAATCTTGAAGTTTCCCAATAATTTCCACCAGGAATGGGACTCCAGATAATTCCACAAACTTTCCGCCACACAGAAAGTGCTACACAAGTTCCATATAGTTTCCTGAGTCAAGGAAACTTCAGGAATCATAAGGTTTCATGAGCTTCCATGTAGTTTCCCATAAAAGAAAACCTTAAGATTCCATCAAGTTTCCATTCCACGGAAACCACTACGCTCCGATTCCATATGGTTTCCTCAGTCAAGGAAACTTTAGGAATCATGAGGTTTCCCGAGCTTCCATGTAGTTTCCCGTATAAGGAAACCTAAAGATTCCATCAAGTTTCCATTCCACGGAAACCACTACGCTCCGATTCCATATGGTTTCCTGAGTCAAGGAAACTTAAGGAATCGTGAGGTTTCCCGAGCTTCCATGTAGTTTCCCGTAAAAGGAAACCTAAAGATTCCACCAAGTTTCCATTCCACGGAAACCCCCTACGCTCCATTCCATCAAGTTTCCTAATTCTGGAAACCAGTGGAATCTTCAGGTTTCCCATTACGGGAAACTACATGGATGTTCGGGAAACTTCAGGTTTACAGAGGTTTCCGTGGTTCGGGATACCTTATGGAATCGGAGCGTAGGGGGTTTCCGTGTCACGGAAACTTGGCGGAATAACCTAGCATCCGCTACGGAAACCACTGGGAAACATGATGTAAACTTGAGGTTTCCATGTGGTTTCCATAAAGTTTCCCGTGATGGGAAACCACTTTTTTCACCCAGTGCATCGCAGGATCATTGTTTTTCCCTTCTATTGAATTTTTTTTTGGGCATCTTGCGGCGCAACGGCACATGAACTTGATCTTTTTGCACTGAACATTTCAGATTATTCACTTTCACCTTAATCAATTTTTACCAAATATTATGTGATTAAGGCAATAACCACAATCTTATTAAACCCCAACTTGAAAGTCAAGGTTTATATTATATTGTGAAGGATGTGTCCGTTCTGTTCGTCCGTCTGTATGTACTTATACGTCCTCTTGGCATGGGTTCCCCTTTCTCTCTCTGCAACCCCTCTTATACTAATGATTGAAAGTAAGCGATATTTACAGAGAATCTTTGTCATATAAAGCTATTATGTACATCTCATTTTATTTTTTGATCGGCCACATTTCGAATTTCTGAAAGTCAAACATGTTCTACAAATCAAAATATGTCGAATATAAATGCAATTTATAGTAATGTAAACTCTAATTTCCATGCTTAATTTAAATTTAATAAGATCATATATTTCCTTAGGTTCGACACTTCACGGTCACGTAAATTTAATAAACATGTATTTAAAATCAACGATGTTAGCGAAAAACATCTTATATTTTGTTCTGCAGAAACAAAACATGTACATTATTTTAAATCGTGTCAAGTCCTGAGAACAACCAAGTATTGGAATGTGCAAAAGCCCGCACCCATAAAAGGAAAAAAGAAATAACCATCTACATAAAAGCATATCGCTGAAATTACATGCCTGAAATATAAAGCTTGGAGAGATTTTCTATAAATACAATAACTTTCATGAAATAAGGTGTTAGACGGTATTCCGAAGGAAAATCATATAGTCAATTATTCACCAGGAACAAATGCTGACTTCTAAAGACCAAAAAATTATTACATGTACTAGGTAATTAATGTCTAAACAACGAAAAAGAAACAAGAACCAAGGACCAAATTAAAAAGATAAGGTTAATGATTAAGTAAGAAACAATAAATACAGAAACTTAATGCGTGTATCCTCGAAAAAAGTGTTTGGAATTAAGGTGGTTCTTGGGTGAAAAACTCCCGTGGATTTCCTTGGAGGCGAACAATTCCTTTGTCTAATATATTTATACATTGAATTGTCTGAATATTGCAGTTACCCATTGTACCAAATTACATGTACAACCATACAAACAAATGCAATTTTTACTTACTTGCAAAAATTAAACCCCACGAATAAAAATTATTCCACCATATCATTTTCAATAACCTAGATAAATAAAATAGAGTTGTTTTGCCAGAATAGAAAATAAAGTATGTGGTATAATTGTTAAGCATGACTAAAATGGAAGAATATATCAAATAAGTGAAATAAAAATTATTATATCATGCTTTAAAGAAACAGGGCCATTCTCTGTAATAAAGAATTTTAATTTTATAAGACCGTCTTAATATATGCTTCTTGGTCATCCTTATTACATATTACTTGAATACCCAGAGGTTTTAATATGTCAACGGCTTCAGAGTTCCAGAATACTATGATTTACATAATGTTTAAACTTTTCTATACAGTATTTACACATTCATTGAATTGAATGTTATCTTTAAAAATTTGTAAATCATGTGTAAGCACACACAATTACAAGAAAACTTCAAAAGATACATTCGAACTAAATGTAAATATGATTAGACGTGCAAAAAAAGTAAAAGCGTCAGCAGCTCATGTCGGAAGAGAGATGTTAAAATTCTGTGCATACATAGGTTTTCATAAATGCCATTGCAAAATCTTTTTCTCCCTTCTATCGAAAAGTTTAGTTTTAAAAATTTAATTTTTTTGCTGACTTCTTCTAAAGACAAAAAGAATCAATACATGTACTGGGTAATTAATTTCTAAACAAAGAAAAGAAACAAGAATCAAATTAAAGATAAGGTTAATGATTAAGTAAGCGACGATAAATAAAGAAACTTTATGCGTGTATCCTAAAAAAAGCGTTTGGAATTAAGATGGTTCTTGGGTGACAAACTTTCGTGGATTTCTTTTGAAGCGACCAACTACATTGCCAATATATAAATTTATACATTGATTCGTCTGAATATTTCAGTTACTCAGTGCATGCACGAAATTACGATCATACAAACCAATACAACTTTTCTTACCTGCAAAAATTAAACCCTACAAATTAGAATGATTCCAAAATATCAAATTTTAAATAAACTACCCTAGTCTCCAAAATATTTAATTTAGGCTCCTTTATTACAACAAAAAAAACCTTCTTTGTAAATATTCAAACACTGTTTGGAAAAGATTTCAGATTTGAAGGATCTGATACAAAAATAGCAGCAGAACTATAGCTCTCTGCTTGACAAAAGTCGGACAGATAAAGCAGAGAGTTACAGATCCATTCTTTGTAAAACCTTCGATTTACGATTTTTTTTCGCTA